>NW_023396807.1:0-85000 GCF_011125445.2 Fundulus heteroclitus
GGGGGAGATGCACCTCTTGTATTTCCACTGAATCATACACATGTCATCATTCAGAAGTGAAAGTAGCTCACAGTGTATTTACCTGAAAACAGGAAGTTAAAAAACTCGGACTCTCTCACAATGGTAGCTTGAGCCAGTCATTTCTCTGTGCAAATTTCCCCCAAAAACTGTTCAAACACAGTTTAGCCACTTGCTTTTAGCGGGATTCACTTCGATTTTCTCCACATCCAGCTGGATGCCTTGGTTAAGTTTGTAGTCTGCCACATATTCTAACCGGCTCTCCTCATCCGTCGCTTCAGCCGGGAACCTGAAGCTTCCTGTTTACCGTTGAGAAAAGTGTGGATATATGGTTTAAAGATTGAACTGCTTTGTTTTTCAAAATGCCAAACCTTGGTGATGTTTGCAACCCTGTAACCGAGTTCCAGAATTCCCGCTTACCCCATACCCCCGTTAATGCTCTCTCTCGATCAGAGTGGGGGCATGGGCCTGCCTGGTAGTTATTTTGGCGCAAGCACGGCAGAGAGTAAAGACCAGCAGCTTACCGGCAGATGTCCTGTACGGCAAAACTGGCAAAAAGAGGCCGCGGGGAGGAAACACAGTCACCCTGATGAAGCTGAAATAGTTACGCGGATCGTCAAAATCTTGCAAATGATTTGGGGTGCCTAGAGGATAGGGGCAATTTGCGTTAACGTACGGGTACACGGAGTTTGAAATCTACATAATGAACCGATTCCTCCTCCCCAGCCGTGTACCGGATCTGAGAGCACAGTCCTGCCGCCGTACAATGCATCTCGTGGAGAAAGAGCTCTGGTGCGTTGAAACACTGCAGAAACCTTTTGAGACCTGGGTAGGATGTCTTCATCAGAATCCAGTCGTGTTCCCACATGATTCTATTGCACACCGTAAACCGATTGCAATAACCTGGCTCTCTCCATGGTAGCAGAGTGGAAGGCTTCAAAGCTAACGCCCCTGAGAGGACAGGTCTGGTCAGGTGGAAAGCAAGTGGAACAACCATGGTAGAAACATCTGTTGAACTCAAACACAAATTTCACCCCTTGAACCTCCGCGTATCCATCGACATGATGGGGCCGACCGTAATTTCACCTTATTGGGCGCATGCTGAATGAAAATGCCGCGTTTCAAAAACCATTCTAACCACTGAATGGACGCGTCCGAAAATGTCTTACACTGCCGCCGGTAATCCACCGGGGAGGATCGCGAGAGTGTTAGGAGGGAGGAAATTGGATGTGAAAACCTTCATGCATGCTGAAGCAATTGTGATGCACTTTAAAGGATCCACGTTTGTCTCTTTAAAGAACTCTTCTCTGAATTTCACACAAGCCTTGAAAAGAATCTCCACTTCATTTTGACAATAATAAAGAGCCTCTTTCTGAAAGTCAAAGGGTTGTTTACAAGCCTCGCTGTACCAAGTGGAAAACCATTCCTGTTCGGTGGGATTCATGCGCTCTACCCCATAGAAGCTGGGGGGAGGAAGCGGAACCACATAGTTTAAAGTCTTCTCAGAGAACAAGTGAGGGAAAAACCCTTTACGGTGATCGGTGAAGCCTAATGCTTTTGGCATTTGACTGAGTTTCATGGTAAGGAATAAAAGGCTGTTGATGAATTTCAGACCATAATCAGGTTCAGTAAAACACAGGATTTTGCTCCCCTGTGTGATGAGGTACGGTTTAATACCCCAACTGAACCATCACACTCAGAATCAAGTAGGAGTCAAACCCACGACTGTTTTGGGTGTTTAAAGTGGAACCTTTATACCGGGGTTTCCTAAAATGGAGCAGAAAACCCCTTACACAGTTCAATCCATAAGAGTACGAGACATCTCCTGCCAAAGTTTTTGTGTAGACAGGAATGAAATGTGCTTACCGGTTTGATCAGTAAAAGTTTCAAAATCATAAAAAACGAGTTTATTGCCGAGCTGACGGTCTGTCAATGTGGGTTGAATGTAACACTGGTGTTCGTTTAACGTTAATCAGCTCCACCAGACACTTTCTGATGACAAACATTGCATTTTATCGAACACTCGTGAGGCTTGCTACCCCCGCCTGCTGCTAGATCATTTAGCTTTTTACACAGAGGACAGAATTTAGTGGTTTCGCAGTTACTCACATGCTTCCCGAGGTTAGGGTCTCAGTGTGGGCTGTCTGTGCTTATCAAAGCAGAATGAATTACGACAGATCGCGTTACATTCTGTCATTGTACAGAGTTGTACTGTTGGAGAGTACAGTTCGAATCGAGGCAACTGACAACGATCCTCACAGTTATGCCTGTTGATGTTTTGAAAGCCAGTAAAGCAGTAGCTGCAAATGTGCTTGGCTCCGGTGAAACCTGCCAGTGTTTCTGATTCCGTAGTAATAATTTTGAACAGAAGCAGAAAAAGAGGATTTGAACGATCTGAAAAGTCGGTCTCGAATTTACGAAGCAGGTGCGTGCCTTGCTATCTTTATAGAAAATGACAATTTTCCTGTTGACAATCTTTTCAAATTTTTGCACCTCACTTAAAGTCACGGGGAGTTTTGCTCAGTGAGCCCCGCCAAGTGTTGCCAAAGCATTGCAAGTTCCAATGCCTGGGCATCTGTAAAAGCGGGGTTACAGAGATGGGCAAGACTGATTGAAAAACACAGCTGATCAGAACGATTGGTGACGATATACAGATGTTGACGTTTTTTATGAATCAGTTCACAGTCCAATGATTTATCAGCTGTACATTTGACACCTCCATGAGGGTTTCTTACAACCTGAAGGATCAGTTCTAAGTTGTCTGGCAATTCCGCGTTTGACTGCGTTAAGTTGTCTAAAAATTCCTGAAATGCATGAAGAAACTGAATCCCCTTCATCATTTACTTGAACGATTGTATGATGAGAAAATCCTTCCCCGCTGATTTCTAGCTGAATAATATCGTTACGAGAGGCAAGACGAGCAGCTGACTCTGCGAGCTCGATGAGAATATGATAGATTTGGGTGTAAAATTCGGCGGGGTTGGGGACGTCACCGGGGCACGTGGCAACCACGTTGAAATGACGTCTTATTTCTGTAACATTGAAACGATCACGTTGAATGCAGGGTGTAAGAGTATGTTTCAGAGCCATTTACAGCTCACTGTCCGTGACTGGTGCTGGGTTGATCCGCTCGGTCGGGGTGCAATGAGAGATGGCTGTTGAGGCTGGCTGGATGTGGGATTTGGCAAAGCAGTATTGGAAGAACCAGAGGGATTTTGTTCACCGTTTTCTACAAGACCCCCACCGTGTTGCTGAAACTCAGCATTTGTAGAATTTGGGCTAAATGTTGAGAGAGAGAGAAACATTTAATTGATGGATCGCTTGTTCTAACCTGGATGGCGAATGTGGAGGTACATTGAAAGAATCAGACACATGTTGAACAGGGAGATTTTGATGCTCATTAACCATTTGCGTAATTTCGTTTAAAGCATTTGTAACTTCCTGTTGAAAGTCTAACGAATTATTTTGAGGCGAGAATGATTGAGAGAAAGAATCGTTTATTCGTTCGATGGCTCGTTCTACAGATAATAAACGTTCCGGACCCGTCTGAATTCTGACGGGGGAATTTGGGGTTAAATTGAAAAATTCGGTTGCAGGCTGCACAGGGAGATTGCGGAGTTCATTCACAGCTTCAACAATTTGATTCAAAGCATCTCCTATTTGCCGACTATCCATTTTTACAGAGGTCACAATTTAAAAGATTAACTCTACTGTAGTGTCGAGGCCTTAGAGATTTCTTTCAGGAGAAACATGCAGGTTCTCAGAAGCTCCTCAGATTTCAAGCAGTAGTAGGTAGCGTCGTGACCGTAGTACAGAATTTGTCGAATGATCGAGTCCGATTCTGCAATAGAAGAGAACAACTATAATCAGGAGAGAATAGAAGATCCATTTATTATATTACTAAATAATTCTAGAAAAAAGGTAGTTTCATATATATAAGAAGAGGTGAAAATACAATGATATCAGAACTAATTGTAGATATTTATTGCATATAACATAAACGGGAATTTATTATACGGTGACCTAATTGTAGAAGAAATAGTTTCATACATAGAAATAGGTAAATGCATTGATTCATTATGATATAATGAAGAAAAGGACACATAGGGTTTATTCATTTTATTTTACGGTGACCTAATTGTAGAAAAATAAATAGCAAATTTATATGTGGAAGGATGTGTGGAAAAAAAAAACACTGATTCATTACGATATAATAAACTAGTTGTAAATACCGGCAATTAGTAAGGAGGAACACAGGGAATTATTAATTTTATTTATTGTACGTCATAGAAATTAGTTGAAATTAAGATTTACCCGCAACAAGTCTTCGAAGCGTAACCACTTTCTTGACGAGATTCGGAATTACTTGATGGACTCTCTCAAGAGTAGAACATAGTTCAACGAGATTGGGTCTTTTCCTCTCTCTTAAGGACCATCTTCTCTGGATTGTATCAGGGGCTGGAAAAATATAATTATATTAATTAAGTAAATAAACAAAATTAAATACATTTATATATAAAAAAGGCTAATTATACAGAATATAGATGAAAAGTAGACAATCCTAAGAGAGCTTGGCGAACCGGCAAGGGGGTAACCAGATCTGTGACTTGCACCGGTTCTCGTTTAGGGGTGGACTCTTGACAGGTTTCGCTTCTGGGCCGGCTTCGACGCAGTTTTTTTATGTGCTGAGTTCCTCCCAGAGCAGTCTCAGAGCGAATTGCAGGCTGATGATTTTGGGCGATTCCATCTAAAAAGTCTAAAAGGAAAAAATAGAAACATGTTTAGAATGATGTATTAGGATTTTATCACGGATATATTTAGAAAATGAAAGTAAATATCACCTAAATCCGATTGTGTTAACACAATGTCATCCAAGTCGAAGCCTGCGAGGTCTGAAAAAGAATTAAAAATATATTGTAATACAGCCGTGACAATAGTACAGCATCACATGACGTCAGAGACAGGATTCCGCTAACGTCATACAAGAGCGGACTTACCGGCGAAACGTGTGCAACTCTCTTGTTGAGCTTGTGCGGTTCCAGCGTTGTGAGCCTCGGCGTGAATCTGGGCATTAGTGAGAACCCGTGCAGAAGCGGGTGCTGACATGATGCATCCGTAAATGCCTTGTAGCGATGGTAAGCGAACGAGGGTTAATATACATGTCTGTTACTGAGGCGTGACTCGCGAGCGTATTGATTTTTGCAGACCGTTTAGATTTTACTGTCCTGCGATGGTCAGTGCCCTATTGAGATAAACGTTTGCGTTTCCTGTTTGATTCCCAACCTAACCGGGAAATGCGGTGTCATGCACTGACCTGCGCTGACCAGTCGGCTCTGTTGAATAAGATAACAGAGCTTGTTCGTTGAAAGGACGGTTTTTTGCTGTTAGGTGTATGAAATGATGAGATAAAGCGCGGAACCGGTGCGGCAGGGAAATCCCTATTTGACATCGCTTTTTCTTCTCGGCTGTAATACTGAAGGAATCAGTAAACGCCTTTAGCTTGGAGGGAGGACTGAATTGAGGTTTATATCAGGATTAAAGATTAAGGATTCCTTATTTTAATGCAACGGTGCGGGACAGAGGTTTTTTTCCCCCGTAGGATCCATATTCAGCAAAGTTTACGTAGAGTCTGACGGGTATGCTGCTGAGCGTCAGCAATTCATGGATATAAACTAAATTAAATAATTGAATGTGTATAGAATAAATTAAATAATTATATGTGTTTTAAAGGAATTAATAATTAAATGTGTATAAACTATGAAGAAATCAGTAAATGCCTTTAACTTGGAGGGAGGATATCAGGATTAAAGATTAAGGATTCCCTATTTCATCAGATTATTTCAATGCAATAATCCGGTGATTTCGTAGGACCAGTATTCAGCAAAGCTTACGTAGAGTCTGACTGGTATACCGCTGAGCGTCAGCAATTCATGTATATAAACTAAATTAAATAATTAAATGTGTATAAACTAAATAATTAAATGTGTATTAAAGGAATTAATTAGATGTTTATAAACTAAATTAAATAATTAGAAATAATTAAATGTGTATAGAATAAATAATTAAATGTGTATAGAATAAATAATTAAATGTATATAAACTAAATTAAATAATTAAATGTGTATAAACTAAATAATTAATTGTGTATAGAATAAATAATTAAATGTGTATAAACTAAATAATTAAATGTGTATAAACTAAATTAAATAATTAAATGTGTATTAAAGGAATTCAATGTGTATTAAAGGAATTAAATAATTAGAAATAATTAGATATTTAGATATAAGAATAAAAAATTAAGATAAGAATACATTTCTATATTAATTAATTATTAATTAAATATTGAATAATAATTAATTAAGATAAGAATCAATTTTTATATTAATTATTATTTATTGATTAATCAAAA
Organism: Fundulus heteroclitus; assembly: GCF_011125445.2. Taxonomy (NCBI): domain Eukaryota; kingdom Metazoa; phylum Chordata; class Actinopteri; order Cyprinodontiformes; family Fundulidae; genus Fundulus; species Fundulus heteroclitus. Next base: position 6,428 of record NW_023396807.1, read on the forward strand.
ATTAAGATAAGAATCAATTTTTGTAGTAATTAGTAATTAATTATTGATAAATAATTAGGTTATCTAGAGGTCATCTAGAGGTCAATTAAAAAAGGGCGGGGCTTATCTTGACAAATAAATAATCCATCAAAATCGGATTAAAAAGTGACAGAAGGTGTCTCCTATGTCTCTCTGGTGTTATTTTAAAAGTATCCATATTGGGTGAGAGGTTAAAAACAACAAAGCAATCTACTATAAATAATATTAAAAGCTAGTGCGCATCATTTGCTATAGGCGTCTAACCTTACTCGTTATTTTCTTTAAAATACTTCTTGATTCTGAGATCGACCAACTCGGAAATACATGCATTAGTGACCATATTTTCAAAAAAATTTAGCATTAAGATCGTGATTGCGCCGTTAAATGTTTTTTTATGGACTTAAAATTGTCACTCGGCGACTGCTAGGCTGAAAATCCTTTTTTGGGTCGATAACGTAGTTTGTGGGCGTTGCCCAGGCTACGCTACAGAGAGTTCAATGAAGTACACCACCAGAAGTTCAGATGGCGATTCACAAAGTGATGATTTTAACACGAAAGACTGTTACGACTCGGGTATGTCTGAGAAAAACATTTTAGGAGAATAAACGGAATGGTTTGCTAATGTATAATTGGAATTAGTGCTCATAATTGCAGTCATGGCTGACCGTTCGGATGTAAACACGGAAACAACTCGTTGAAGCTCGATTGTCTGGCATTGTTTATGACGGCTGAAATCGGCCAAAACAGCACTTAAAAAAATTTACATTTAGCACAAACCATAGCATGAATTTCAGCATTATATGTTCCCGAAATTTTACTAAATAATCTTGACGTGAGCGCTCTGAGAGCGGACGCACATTTATCTGTTGCGCCGTGGCGCTCATATTCTCCGGGGGGGTTGGGTGGGGGTTCCGAACTGAAAGGGCTGTGGGGATAGACCCATAGCCCTTTCGGTTTGGAACCCCCATGCCGCTCACTACCTCTTTGCACAGCAGCGCCGTGCAGAGAGGTAGTGTAAAGAGCACGCCCGCTGACAAGGGAGGACAAACGGGTCAGTTGTCCCGGGCCCAGGACAGAGGGGGGGCCCAAAACTGACACTCTGATCATTAAAATACAGGCAGAAGTAATTATCCAGAAAATATTTGTGTGAAAAATATTTAATGTTAGAGTAACTAAATATAGTTATATATCTGCATTAGGTATATGTATAATATGTTTTATTTAAACAAGGGATCATTATAACTCCACCCACCCCAACATAAAATGGTTTGACCATTAGGACAACGGCTGGCTGCAGCTTTGAAAGTTCGTTTCGAGAAAAAAAAAAGTTTGTTTCGCTGCAAACATGTCTGGTTTTCAGAAGTCCGGCGCACAGAAAAGAAAAAATAAGAGAAAAACAGAAGACGAAACCAAAGGCTTGAGGATTTTTATGACCAAATATCTAAAAAAAACTGAGGATGAGTCCGCAACGGAATTGCAGAGGGATGGTGCACATTCAGAGCCAGGTAAGAAGCAATGCATTTATCAATGTGATTTTACAGTATAGCGTCCGCTAGCTAGTGTAAGGGGGAAAACATCTTTTCTTTTACAGAAATACTTGAGCTTAGCGAAAGGGCAGAAAGCAGAGAGATAGCAGAGGTCCAGATGCAGGCTGAAAGACAGGGCGAAGCAGGAGAGCCAGCTGAGGCGGGGAGCTTGGTGGACAGAGAGAAAGGACTACATAGCAGTTCTCCCCTCGCAGCATGTGCTTCGGGTGGGAGGGAGAGGCAGCATGCGTTTGAGGAAGAGACAGAGAGAGCCATCCCTACCGATAAAAGAGACAGGGCAGGTGGAGGGGCTTGCTGCCCGATCGGAGAGTCTGAGCACAGTGGCTCAGAGACGGATCATAATTTTAATGATCCCGCGTCATGGCCAACACAGATGACGGATTCTGATAGAGTGAATGTTGTGCGTTTTATGGCAACAAGGAAGCCTTTTTCAGAGATGGCAAGAGAACTGCCAACAGATTCAGAGGGCAGAGAATTCCCAAAATATCTAGCATATTCTGCCTCCCACAATGGAAGGGAAAAATTGTTAGGGACTGGCTAATATATAGCAGGTCAAAAAAAGCCATATTTTGCCTGCCGTGCTTGCTTTTCTCTTATGAAGTAGAAAAAACATCAACTAGTGCACTAAATTCAACAGATGGGATGAAAATATCCAACATAAAATACAGAAAGCTTTATGAAAGATTTCCAGGGCATGAAAGAAACCATGCACACAAACATTGTTATTGGAAATGGAAGAACCTACAGCATTCTGTCTTGCAGAGTTCTGGAATCGACAGCAAAGAATAAAAACTGATGGAGACAGAAATTGAAAAAAACAAATTACTACTGAAGCGAATTTTGGATGTGACACTGTATTTGGCCTTTAGGAATCTGCCTTTCAGGGGCAGAACAAATACACTCGATGTACCAGACTATGGAAATTTTCTTGGTTTAATTGAACTATTGGCAAAGTATGACAGCCTCCTAAATTACCATTTACAAAACATTAGAGAGCACCGTCAACAAGGAAAGAGAGTCCAAGCTCATTATCTTTCATCTGACAGCCAAAATGAATTTATTGGACTCTGTGCTCAGCGTGTCCTCAACACTATTCTGAAGGAAAGGCAAGAAACAACATTTTATTCCATAATATGTGATGCAACCCCAGATGTGTCAAACTTGGAGCAAAATGTTCTGTTGCTGAGGTACGTCAGCCAGACATCCCCTGAGGATGGGTGGGAAATAAATGAATGTTTCCTTGGATTTAAAGCATTTTCCAAAAAGACAGGAGAAGAAATTGCTGCAATGATTCACCAATCATTATGTGAACATGGCATAGATATAGCCGATTGCAGGGGGCAGTGTTATGATAACGGAGCTGATATGGCAGGAAAAGTGAAAGGAGTGCAGGCTCGCCTACTAAATAAAAATCCCCTGGCCACATACTCTCCATATGCATCTCACACATTAAACCTAGTAGGTGCCCATGCAGCACGGGCCTGCCCACAAATACATCTATTCTTTGGCTTCATCAATCAGCTGTACAAACTATTCAGTGGCAGCCCACATCGATGGGAAATCTTACAGAGGGTTTTAGGTTGTTCTCTACACAGCTTGTCCGAAACACGATGGAGTGCCCGAATAGAAGCAGTGCGCCCTTTGGCAAAGCATTTGCCTGATGTGATCCAGGCATTAGACCTCCTCATCACAACAAGTAACCTTACCAGTGAGACCAAAGCTGAGGCACATGGCCTGAAGACTTACTTTCAGTCTTTTAATGCAGTTTTGCTCCTCACATTTTGGGTCAAAGTTTTGCAGTGCATAGAGGATAGAAACCTAACCAGTCAATCCTCAACCATCTCACTGGATGTGCAAGCTGCCAATGTGAAGGAACTGAGGGAGGAGATCGCCTGCATGCGTGCATCATGGGACAACTTTCTCACTGAAGCAACTGCAGTTGCCAACTCTATGGGCATCAAATCCCAGTTAGAAATGAGACAGAGAAAGAAAAAGATTTTCTTTGATGAGTCAGAAAAGCAGGAGACAAAGGAGCAAAGTACAGAGACTATATTTAGAGACAGAGTTTTTTATGTTGCAATGGACAGCATAATCTCTCAACTTAATTCACGGTTCATATCAATGGAAAGGATATGTGATGAATTCGGTGTTCTGTGGAAATTCAGAGATATGTCATCAGAAAGCATCGTTGCATCCTGCTCAAAGCTTTCAAAGAAATATAAGATTGACCTCACAGAGTCACTTAAAGACCAAGTTCAGCACTTAAAGAACATTTATAGTGCTACTTTTGAAGATGGCGTTGGACCTCTGAACCTACTCAATGCAATCTACAAGATGGGACTACAAAGCATTTATGGAGACCTGTGTGTCCTGCTACATATTTTCCTATCTCTACCTGTGACTGTGGCTGGAGGTGAGCGGGCCTTCAGTAAAATGAAGATCATAAAAAACTACCTGCGCTCTAGGATGTCCCAGGAAAGGTTCAATGGTCTGGCAATGCTGTCTATAGAGCATCAGCTTGCCAAGAAATTAGACTTTAAGGAAATCATAGATGACTTTGCCACTAAAACAGTTCGCCGTTTGGCATTTGGAAACCAAGTCTAACCATGTTTATGACGTGAAGTAATCTAAGACTTGTTTACATAAATCTAATCTACAGATATAAAAATATTTATGTAAAAAGTAGATTATTGAATAAAATAAAAGGCATTGGAGAATGAAGTATGCAGTAAAGTTGACTTATTTTTGGTGTGTGTGTGTGTGTGTGTGTGTGTGTGCGCATGCATGCGTGCGTGCGTGTGCGTGCGCGCGCGGGTGGTGGCGGCAGGTTTAGAGGGGGGGCCCAGAAAGACTGTGTTGTCCCGGGCCCTAGCAAAGCTGTCAGCTGGCCTGGTAGAGAGCATGTCACTTCTCAGCAGGCTGCTGTGATGACGGCGAGATTTCTCCGCTTCACTGCGCGATGAGCTGCCTGAAGACAGTGTTTATTTATTTTTATTTTAAAATTTTGTAAACAACAGCTGCTGATTAAACTGAATGTTACAATCTGGACATTATTATATGAGTTGTTTTACCGAGAAACCGATCAGAAGCGCCGTGAAACCCCACCTCTCTGGCTGCAGCTCCCGACACAGAGGGGAACAGATTTTCACAGGGGAACTGAATTTCACACAACAGCGGGACCTTTTGGGTTCGGAAATGTGTGTAAAGAGACATTAACCTTGTTGGTATTTGACCAACCATAAGCCACACACTTTTTAGCGATGTTTAATCCGTCTATTTGTCTTTGAGAAAGCAAGTTTGCAACCAGGAAGTATCTTGTTACCATGTCAACAGATCAACGCCTATCCACGAATTACGTCATCGGTCATGCAACATTTTTTATGAGCCTTGAACTAAAAAGCCTTAAAAATCCACTTTTTCATCGAATTTTCATTTTTTCCCTCAGGTCATAATAATATGTGAACTTTCTAACATTTAGCAACTTGTATGATCTCAAAATCAAGAAGTACTTTAATCTATAAATCTCCTGCTCAGTAAATCCAGATCCATCTTTGTTTCCTCACTGAGAAATAAAAGACTCTTAAATCATGGAAATAACTTTCTATCAACACTTCTCAGACCTTTAGTTTGTTGCAGAAATGTCATGAAAGATTTCACAGGATATCGAGGCTCTTTGCTCACTTGTGAAACCTCGCTGGTGTCAGAAAACCAACTCTCACTGTCGTTACTGTCTGATCCCTCTTTTCTCTCAGCAACCATTTTGCTCGTCTGCTTGCTGACTCACACAGCAACCACAACTTTCTTCCTTTTGCCTCTTCAATGGGGCTTAAGTCTCTTGTTCCATTGCCTGCTCAGCTTCAACGCCCCTTCCTCCACATCAGCTCCTAAACCTGTTCCTGTGTTGTCCTTTCCTAATCTCCCATCTTTCACCTGCATCTCTATATTTCTTCCCAGTTCTTACACTAAATACTCCTCATTGCCCATTTCAACCTCCTGTTCTCTGCACATCTCCCCATCATACACCTCTGTGCTTCCATCTTTCTTACAAAAAGTGTTTTTTCACCATTTAGAGCTGGCCCCTCAACAATGTTTTCAGTACGCTCCGTGGTGGCGGGCTACCCCGCAGCAGCAGCCGGTCTCCCTGGTGCAGCAGTGGGATTCCCCCACAGCAGCAGCAGGCTGCCCGACAGCAGCGGTCCCGCCACCGCCCCGCTCTCATCAGTCGTATCTGTCATTCGTCCAACAGCAGTGGCAGCCTAACGGAACCGGACCAGCCCAGTGATGGCACATTTTTGTGTGTGTCCCTCCCGACCACATCCAAAACATTTAATATTTGCTGATGTTGCAAACAACAGATATTCAAAATCATCGACAATCATCGATATGAAAACACACATTAAACTCTTTGTTACGCCAGTTAAGCACCATATAGAGCTGTCTCCTGTGAGAGACAACGTCTTTTAGCAGTGTTGATTTACACCCAGACATACATTTTTAATGGGAGACACCACCTTCCCATGTCGGGACAGCTCTATAATCAGAAAATCGTCACTAATAAACGGAGTAACATTTGACATTGTTGCCGTTAACGTAAGCGGCAACAATTGCAGAAACAAACCATTAACAGTAATTCCAGACTCCACCAATAGGTGAGCCTGCTTCACTTTTTCTACAAACAAAACAACGGCTCCACTCATGCGAGCTACAAACTTAATGGATCCATGCCCAATTACCTCTCCCACCACCAAGCAAACCTCCTACACGCTGCATGGAGAGCCGGCACCCACCTTGATGCCATTTCTCCATGTCAGCGTGAAGAAAATTCCTGCACTCACAACGCCATGGTGTTTCAAATGTCAACCCAGCAGCTGGGCCACACCCGACAGCCACACAACCCACAAAAGCCACCGAACAACTAATAACCTAAACTAAAAACACCACTGTAAACTATATTTACATACACCTAGTGAAAAAGGGACAGAAAAGGTTAGAAAAAACACTCTCACATGCTCTCCCTTCTCCTTCGGTCACACTCCTCCCACACGATGAAGAACAAGAAGCAGCGATTTCGCTGCTCAGGCTTAATTAACAATAGAATTACAATAGGCCTTTGCAGCACTTAGCTCCTTGAGCCTAATAATTTTAAAATCAATCCAAATGTGAACTTGTAGCCAATGAATTGTGGTTAAAATGGAGAAATGTGTTGTCGTTTCCTGGTAGTGTCATGATTTGTCTTGGATGAACCCAGAACACAGCACACACACACAGAGCTGGTTTCCAGAGTTTATTGAAGCAGCAGGAAGTGGACGATGAAAGCCAGAGTCATTTTACCAGACGGAAGTTGCAGGGGTGCAGGAACTGGCAGACAGGAACAGACCGGAGCAGACAGGAACAGGACCAGGAGACAAACGGGAAACAGGACAGGCATGATGGTCAGAAGACTGCAGACGAACCAGTAACCATGGACGAACTGAGGTGAGTTTATATAATGGTGTTAGCAGGTGGAATGAGTCCATGGTGATTGCAGCCTGACAGGTGCTCCTAATCAGGGCTGCACAGGAGACGGAGTGAGAAATGTTCCGAGTGCAGCCTTCAGGCTGCATCATGACAGGTAGCAGTTAAAAGAAGTGCAGCAGTATTTTGGACCATCTGCTGTCAAGCCACTGGAGTTTTATTAAGGCCAGAGTAAAGTGCCGTTCAGGACACCAACACCACAACAGCTCAATCTTTGCATATATTTGGCTCTATTTGTTTCAAACTGGATATGAATGATCTGTAGCCACACCTACTTAGAACACAGTTAGCCTTTTCAATGAAGGATGTCATCATTTTACCATTTTGGCAGCAGGCCACCGTAGGCAGGAAAGTATGAAGGTGCCAATGCTGATCTGCGGTTACAACACAAGCCAAGCGGCGCTTGACTGCGAGGGCTGACCAATGCTACTTGCAGCTTTAATTGTTATTATTAACTTACATACTATCAGGGTAGATGATCAGTTTGACTCTTGTCCCATCTGACCATAAAACTCCATAAAGTGTCTGGCTTGTCCACAAGGGTTGCTGCAAATTTAAGTCAGTGGGGGCTGTTTGCCTGCTCTGTGCAGTTTTCAGTCCATGTTCCCTCATGGAAGCTAGTGTTCTTTAGAGCCATGGACTAGAATTCAGATTGAATTGTAAACATGTAATCTGAGGAGAAATCAAAATTGGTTGTATGCAAAGGAGTTTAATTCATCTACGCAGAGACAGCCTCTCACAGCAGGATGCCCTGCTATGAGCCTAGACCACTCCTCACACTATCTCCACTTCCTGGGACTCTCAAGTAGAGAGTCTGCCCTGGACGAGCCAGCCATGCATGGGGGCCTCATGGGACTCAAAGGCCCACGGGCTCAGTAAAAATGTGCTTTCTGTGAAACTCATTTCCCGTTGTTTCGTTGGGACAGCAATAGGGAGTAATTCCTCCTCTGCGGAGCGATGCCAAAGTGAGAGAATATGTCTATGCCGAACCAGCTTTGTTTTGCTTACTCAGCTGTTGCAGGAAATAGACTCTAAACGGAGCCGGAGCAGCCAGATGAGGACCAATGTTGCCAAGCTGAGACAAGAGGTGAGCTGAAATTGCCTGCTGCGACCGAATCAAAGACTGCGTGCAGGGTCTCAAACCGGCCTCGAATCGGCCTCAGATCGGCCTCTGATCGGCCTGTTCCGACGCGCTTCGGCTGGCTGCATGTCTGATGCTGATAAACAGTTATCCCCTGCTTTCAACTTCTTCCAACTGGATGCCCAAAGTGAAGCGCACTGACACGAGGCACCGACAGGTTTGGCAGAGAAATAAATCACAATCAGAAATACTTTAATAATCCCAGAAGGAAATTACAGTTCCAGTACAACCATCCATCACATACATCACAAACATTTATGCAGGGGGAGACTAGTTGCATGAAGTTCGTATGTTGTTGTGGGCATCAGTTATGTGTATGTGTTCAGGTGAAAGTTGTTTTATTTCCATGAACGCTCTCCAGAGGGCCATTGTCCTTGATATGATGGAAAAGTTATCAACCGGCGCCACAGTTCAGAACACATCCACAGATGTCCGTGGGGGAGGAGGGAGTGGGGGGAGCAGCTCTGAGCTCTCTCGCCATAACATCCAGGGGAGCTTTATTGATAGGGGAGGCATAATCCAAATACACAATTTGTTATGAGAACAAGCTGCACCAACTTTTCTGTCAGCTTTGAGTCCTTTGTTGCTGGCTCCATGTGGCAAATCCAATATTCCAAATTTGTTGGGCTTTTTTTCCACGTTTCACATCCAGATTTTATCCCATCTGTCCTTTGAGTTCAACCACCGAAGCCAGTCTGCATTCCAGCACATCCAGCTTTGCTCCTCCAAATTACGGGTCTGTTCGTTCACCGCCTTAGTAATCACGTCATATGCAGCCAGTAGCCTGATCAAGGCCATAATTGCTACCAACATCCGTTGAATTTGCAGATGCATCAAAAATCCACCCAATCTAATTAGCAGAAATCCTAGTATCATGAATCCAAAAATGTATACGTCTTACACGTCCTCGACTGACAAAATTTCCACCTGTTCCAGGAATCTAGGGTGTATCCCACGAAATGGGTCCCATCAGGACAGGACGGGTCCCCTCTTCCCTGCCTTCCAGTCGAAAAAATTTGATCAATATCATTGAGAGACCAGCTTACCAGAACCATAGTTTTCAGAGTTCCGGTGATATGAAGACAGTGCTCAGAAAGACAAGACACAGCAGCAGCGGGAGGGGGGGCAGAGCCGGAGCAGAGAGAAAAAGTGACCGTCGCCGAAAAGAGAGAGAACAGAATTGAAAGAGAGAACAGAAAAACAGGGAAAGTTAAACCTTTAGAAGGTTTATGTTTTTAAACACATGGAGTTAACCGACATAGCTCCAGTTAGCATTTTGATACCATGCCATTGCCGATGTAATTCAAGTGTGTTTTATGGTTATAAGAAAGGTTATCTCCACAAGGGTTTTATACATTGATGGAATATCAATGTTTGTGTTTATCCGGTCCGCTCATTATGAGTAGAATAAAGCCAAACTTTTTAAAGTTAGCGCCGAATGTCCGCTAGCCTAAATACTATTAGCTTCCTGTAACTTCCGGCTTCCTGGATGCACAACTACGATTCGTTTCAAACATAAGGTTCGTTTCGCTCCACCATCATTCGATAATGCTACGAGCATTATCACCGCATTAATATGGAATATTAATGTCAATTTAAAGGTGTTTTGCTTAACTTTAGGATTAGCCGATTTTAGCGACCGATCGCTACAGCGACACCTAGCCTCCCGGATGTATAATCACATTAATAAATCAAGCGTCCCTAAAGTTATTGATTTTACTGAGAAAATCTTTCTTTAAAATGTTATTTTATCAAATAATGTTTTGTTTAACTCAGGATCTGCATTGTAAACCGGTTGAAACACATACCAAATATTCTGAATTAGTTAAACTAATTTAAGATCATTCTAGATTCTTTAACTCAGATCTGCAGTGAACCAAGATTCAATTAACTATTCTGATGATGATGATCAACCACTTTGTTTTGTCTTTTGTGTCTTTTAGTGTGTGTACATAGTTCTATAGCTGCTTTTTATCTTCATTTTGCTTAGTAGTTTAGTTACTTATTTTGTGTTGTGTAGAACACATTTGTTTCCAGATTTAACTTCTAGTTAATCTGAGGTGCCTCCCTGTTAATGTGGAAAGGGGGTGCTCATGAAGCTAAAATTACTAATTTCCCCTTAAAAGAAAGGTGAGAAGCATAAGTTGTATACGCTAGTAATTCCTTAAAAGGTGCAGCCTTGCGCAAAAGCTAGTAATTCTTAAAGAAAGGTAAGCAGTCGCTACAGAGCTTGTAATTCCTATAGGTTTAGCATCTCAACACTGAAAGAATAGTGTTGTCATAAGCCGGATGTTGAACAATCAACTTGCGCACCTGTTTCTAGACACACAAATAAGTATTCACAAAATGTATGTTTAAACATAAATGCATAGCTAGGCATGCAGCTCTAGAGCTGATATTCACCGGACAATACCAGACAGAGTTATTTATTAAACATTAAATAACTTTAAAACAGTGTGTAATTGCACAACACTAGTTTAACATGAACAGCTAGTATTGTCCATTTTACTAGTGAGAAATTTGATGTAAAGTCAAAACCTTTTTATCAAAGCAAAGTTGCTCTATCTATTCTCGCGGGAAATAGCTCATGAAAAGAAGAAAGACACACAAACTGCACCACAACAAGGTAAATGCTAAAGAAATCTTGATTCAAACATGAAAAATGAAAAACAAAAGAACATGCTGGCCAGGCCACAGCAGATGGAGGACACCCATGCAGCTGGTGAGTATCATCAATGCTACAAAGTTAGTTTGCCAGCAGAGTAAGTCAACCAGGCTGAGACCAGCCTGAGTGTACTACTCAGTGTCCAACAGTAGGCATATGGTGAAAATACGAATTACTTTCTTCATTAACCCTTCAAAGAATCCCACAAGTAACTGTTATTTGAAAAATGCAATGGATATTTCAGGAATTATATCCAGTGCAGTGGCTATTTGGAAAAATTAGTTTGGAGTGAGGTAAGCTGCGTTAAAAATGGGTCATTGGTCTGCTCAAAGAAAAGGTTGCAGGGCATATAAATTCCGTTAGATTACATGCTTCATATGAGTGTCTTATCACTGATGTCAAATGTTTACAAACGGTTTGATGTTACAAATGGTTCCCTCTCATCTCTCCCTTTGCAACTCTATTGAGCAGCCACTGGTATAAGCTAGAGCAGGCCTTTCAGAAATGTTAACTGCTGAGGTCCCTGATCACGAGACCCTTTAAGGACAAGTACTACCTATATCATATTCAAACCAACCAGAGGTCAGAAAATTTTAACAAATGGGTAAATAACCAACAATAAAATTCACAAGAATGTTGCAGGAAAAATATCCTGAATGTAGTTTTAGGAAAATGCCATCCCCACAAATTTATGTGGTTGAATTTAAACTTGACCAGAGAACAACTGTGGCTCAGTGTCATGATTTGCGTTTTTGTTTATTTTTGCCTTTGGACTTTTGTCAACTTTTCTCATTTAGCCTGTCACCTCTCAGTCACCAGCCACTACCCAATCAGCTCCCTCTACCTCCAGCCACCACCCTGCTCTAGATCATCTCCACCTGTTGCCACTAACTAGTTACTTAGCTCACCTGTTCACCAGCCTACATATACCTTCTTCTGCCAACTCATCCCTGCCAGAACGTCTCACTGTCTTCTTGGAGCGGCCAGTGTGATATGCCCTTGTTCTACCAACTTAAGTGTGCTCAGCCAGCTGGACTCTTCTGCTAAGATTGCCTGTTGCAATTCTGCCTTTTTTCCTGTGAGTTCCATCCACTTGCTCTGGTGGTTCCCTGGTTCACATCGCCTGTTTGACTCTGCCTGCCTGTTTATTCAACTAAGCTAAATTGCCAGTGTCTGCAGCCTTGTCTGTTTCTCCATAAGTCCCTGCCACTTGCTCTGCTGGTTTGGGTGTTTCCTGGCATACATCGCCTGTTCTGATCTCCTGCTCATCTCTGCCTGCCTGCTCATTCAGCTAAGACTCATCTGCCAAGATTGTTACTGCTTGCCTGCCTCATCCTCCATTATTCATCTTTTCAATAAACCTTTTAAACGTATCTGTGTCTGGCTGAGTATCGGGTTCACCAGCAGTAACCATAACACTCAGTAGATAGAGTAGTCCTGTTGCAATCAGAAGATTGTGGGTTTGATTCCAGCATCCTCCTGTTGATGTGCCCCTGGGCAAAGCCAAGCTGCCTACCGGTCTGTGTATGAATGTGTGTGATTGAGTGAATGTGGTTATAGATTGAAGCACTTTGAGTCATCAGTATTACTATATAAGTCAGACTTTTATATAGTGCTATATAAATTCTGTCCATTTACTATTTACCAACATGTAAGTTTGACAACATTTTATTTTTTGAAAGTAGACTGGCTGGTTAACTTTACAATTACATTGTAAAGGGTGAGCAAAAAGTAAAATTTGATCTAACTGGGAAGTATGTATAATCTGACCCAATCTGTATAATCTGAATGAATTTGTTTTTGGAAAGTGCCTTGAGATGACATATTTCATGAATTGGTGCTATAAAAATAAAATTGAACTGAATTGAAAGCACAAACACTAATAAAGTGTGTGTGTTTGTGTGTGTGTGTGTGTGTGTGTGTGTGTGTGTGTGTGTGTGTGTGTGTGTGTGTGTGTGTGTGTGTGTGTGTGTGTGTGTGTGTGTGTGTGATGCCAGTGCACATCTTGTGAGAAGAACATTACCTTTGGAATCTGAAGGCTAATTTTAGCCTGCCACAAAGGTCCTCATTAGATTTTTCTCAGATTAACAAATTGGTCAGCATCCTATAACATGACTGTTTGACTGCTTAATTTTTTATGTTTTGTAACCTGCAGTATTTAGAATCAAAGAAGGTCCTCTAGAATTGAAACTTTGTTTTTCCAATCAAGTACAGAATGACTGCGACCAATCTGTTTCCACCAAACCTGCATGAAAAAGAAGTGACACAGACATAAGAGAGTTCCACAGTAACAGCCACAACACACTTTTTGTCTACCTTAAGTTGTACTAGGTGGACATCCACATGTCTGTTGTCACAGTCTTGTCCAACAGAGTAAGTTAGCTGTGCAACTCGATCGCTGGTTGCTCTCAGCCATTTCTCAATCTCTGGTAAATGGAGGAGGACCTTCCAGTCTGCTCCAGGATGAAGAGCGGCAGCTTTCTTTGTCCTTAAAGCAATAAACATGGAAGCAAAGAGAAAAAATAAACAAACAGAACCTACATACACAATCCTTGAGGTACATTCACAACAAACGGCAAAAAGACGAATGGAGTAGGTAATTTATATGTTATCCCTGGTTAAAGGCATTTTTAGGAGCCAATTGATTGTCAGTGATAAAAACGACGCGTTTCGAGGTATGCGAGAGGCGCAAATGAAGAATTAACTGAAACTGGGAATAGGCACAGTGTACAGGCAACTAGAGCAAAGTGAAATAAGAAATACATACAGCACTGTAACTCACTATGTAAAATCCATGTCCACCTTAGTGAGTTGAAGTTGACAAGAAAAACTGGTAAGAAGATAGATGTTCCTCCTATCTAATGTTGCGGTGAAGCAAGCTCGGTGAAAACTCTTTGTGTTGTCAGCGCAGTTTTTTTGCGAGACAAGTGAAAAGTCAAGCAACCAACACCAAGTGATTAACGCAAAAAGTTGTTTGCATTCGTTATGAACGTACCTTTAAGGTTTTTCTTCGCATTAAAGGCAAATTTAGGTTGTATCAACCACAGTTCTGATGAAGATATACAGTTTGGACAGCGGCACAAGTTTTGTTATTTTAGCTGTTTATGAAAACTTATTCAGGGTACAATTATGTAATCAATATGGGCCTGAAGTACAGACTCTCAGCTGTAATCTGAGTTTTCACATCCAAATTGTAGCAAGGGTATAGGAATTATAGGAATACGTAGCCGTCTCTTTTTCAAGGGACCAAAAGTATTAGGAGAATTGAATGAGAAGACTGCAAAATAAATAACAAAGCTGCATGGGCTCTTTCCTCTTTAACCTGTGTGGAATGTATTAACTTTGATCCGTTTCTTACACTTTTATGAAGGTTTAACATGTGTTTATATGCTTTAATATGCTTTTAAGATAGCTGGCAGAAAGCTTCAAAACCGGGCCTGTTGGTAAAAGAATTTGGAATTCTTGGAATTTGCAAGACGGGTTTCTGTCTTGGACAACCTTTTGTTTAGCTCAAGGTCCGGGGTTGTGGTCAGCGGCTTGCAGGTGATGACCGGAAGAACCAGTGTAGTGTAGCAGCCTGCAAGCAATGACCGGAAGAACCAGTACAGTGGGCAGCCATAGAAGCAACCCCATATAGGGTAGAAGTATTGTTAAGGTGTAGAATTGATTGGGCAACAGTGTGTGTCATTCGCTCATGTAACTCTGTGAGACCCTCCCCTTTGAAGTTAATAAAAAGAGCCTGCACAAGGAAGAGGACAGAGTTGTTGCTCGCAGGTGTTGGCTGGTGCAACTTCTCTCCTTTTGCAAAGGTGAAACTTCAATTCTGTTTCCTTGGCTAAGTTTTTGTTGCACTCTTAAGTCCTGCACATGACTCAACGGACCCGGGGAAGCAAGCGGCTTCAACAATTTGGGGGCTCGTCCGGGATTCAGGGTGACAGGCTGAATTGGACATCCGACTGGGACGAACGGACGCGGGACACAGGCTAGCCACAATAAAAAGGTAAGCAGAACCTGTTTTATCGAATCTGCATTTCGGCTTAGAAGAATATAGGCTAAATTATATGTGTCCCAAGTCCTTGTAGACCAAGTCTGTTAAATTAATTATTTGGAGTGCCTTGGAGCAGTTTTGAATAAGTGTGGTTCAGAGATGTATAAATAGAGTCTTGAGCGTGGCGGCTCGCTGTTGCTGGGTTAGAGGCCCGAGGACTGAGAAACCGCAAATTCTACATAAAAGATTGAGAACGAGACCAGGCAAATAGTTCTGAAATAAAATAACAGAACTAAGAATAGAGTAAGTCCTGTGAGTTCGAGAAATCTAAAGAGATTCTTGAGCGTGGCGGCTCACTGCGGTTCTCGACGGGGAATCGTTTTTGCTGGGTTAGAGGCCCGGGGACTGAGAAACCTTGAATTCTACATATAGATTGAGAGCAAGACCAGGCAAAATACACATTGTATGAATGCGGAGATTTAACAGGGCGTAATTCTGTGAAACTCCGATTACAGACGTATAGAGTTCTGACATAAATTGACAGAACTAAGAACAGAGTAGAAAATAATAAGTTGTGCGGGATAACAAAACACGAATAAGTCCTGTGCGTTCAAGAAATCTTTTTATAAGGAACCGTGACCTACCATAAAACCAGGAAGACCGGTATGAGCCGTGAGCTGGAACACACACAACCAGCAAGACCGGACAGGGAATAAAGATTAAAAAAAATAAAAATAAATAAACCGTGAGCTGGACACACACAACCAGCAAGACCGGCCTAATTTAGCAGAAAACAGTGTGAATGTTAAGAGTGTGACTGGGGAAGACGCCAAGAGCGAGCGATTCCCATTGCGGGTTTTCAGGCAACATAACATTGTGTAGTGATATATTATAAGTGAACAATATATACAGATTTTATAATGGAGGGTGAATTTGATAGGGAGACTCATGATGACGGGTGGGGACCCCATATTTTGTGGAAATCAGCAGCAGAACAGTTGGTGGTATTGCGGCAGGTGATTGAAACAGCTCAAGGTAAAAAGAAAAGAGGAAGATCCTGAAACAACTGCACATCTGGGCATCCTGTCGGTTTTCCAACAGTGGAAACCCTGGATCACCTCCTTGGCTCCCTATGTTCCTCCCCCTGACCCCCCGCATGTTACTCTATTTTATGATCGCAACAATTGTGAATGGTATCAGGACTGTTTTGTATCTGAGTTAGAAGGTGAAAATTGGACCATCACCTCCCAAAACATTTATGTAGCACCAGAAGGCGTTGTAGCGCAGGTGCTGCTTACAGAGGAACAGTTCCCATGGTTCCAAATGAGTGCAGACGGGGCACCGCATGTTTCACTAGCATTGTATCCAGGCCATCAGGCCAAAGAACTGGGAGGGGTGCTAAAACGCTCCCTGGCTCAAACTGATTATCAGCAGACCCACATTCCACAGGTGTCTTATTCACCATCGACCAAAACATACCGCATTTCCTGCCAGACAAGCGACACAGGTCGGTTGGAACATGTGCAGTTGGAAAGACATCATGGGCGTGAAAAAACAGATCACCCTTTAGCGGCAGCACTAATCGAGGACATGCCCCCAACTTTGTGGGCTTCTGGACCCACGGATGTGGGACTCATTGCATGTCCACCAATAACATTTGATCTAATCCAGACCCCTCCTGTGTGGGTGCATCAGTATCCTCACAAACCACAAGCAGAGGAGGGCATCACAGACACAATTCACGGTCTTTGGGATTCTGGAGTGCTGGAGTGCTCACATTCACAGGACTGGAACACACCTATCCTACCTGTTGAGAAACGCGGTACAGGTAAATGGCGCATGGCACATGATTTAAGGGCAATTAATGACATTTTGGTAACTCCTACTGTACCAGTTCCTAACCCATATGTTGCACTTACTAATCTGAATCCTGACCATTGCTGGTTTACCTGCATTGATTTAGCAAACGCATTTTTCTGTTTACCATTAGCAGAAGAGTGTAGGGACATTTTCTCTTTCACCTTTAGAGGTGTTCGTTATCGTTACACACTTTTGCCACAGGGATTTGCACTTTCTCCTGGTATTTTTAACCAGGTACTGAAAGAAGTTTTGGCAGACTGCCCATTACCACCAGCATCCACTCTGATTCAGTATGTAGATGACCTTCTCATTGCAGCCTCCTCAGTGGATGAGTGTTTGGAGGCAACTGGGGCAGTTCTCTTACATTTAGCAAAGAGGGGCTTTAAAGTCAGCAAAAACAAATTGCAATTGTGCAGAAGACAGGTTGAGTTTCTGGGCAGAGTGGTGTCTCAACAGGGGACTGACATGTCTCCTGCGCATAAGTCTGCAGTCTTGTCTCATCCACAGCCAGTGACCGTGAAGGAAATGCTTTCATTTCTTGGTCTAACAGGTTATAGCAGAACATATGTCCCAGGGTACACAGAGCTCACAGAACCTTTGAGGGCTATGGTTAAACAGCAGGGGATGAGAAACCTCAAAGCTCAATTGACATGGACTCCAGAAGCTGAATCAGCTTTTACAGAATTAAAAAACAGACTGGCAACAGCAGCTCACCTTGCAAACCCAGACTATCAAGCGCCATTTTACCTGGATGTTTCTGTAACAGCACACACAGCAAATGGTGTGCTGTTTCAAAAAAAAGGGGGAGTACGGACTGTACTAATGTACGTCAGCGTGATGCTAAACAACATGGAAAAAAGACATCATGAGTGCACTAGACATGCTGCAGGAGTAGCTAAGATAGTGCAAAAAACAGCTCATGTGGTGATGGGACACCCACTCAGGGTGTTAACATCACATGGGGTGGTTGCATATGTGAACTCTCAGGCATTTACACTCTCCCCATTAAGACAGCAAAGGCTGAGCAAGGTGCTGGAAGCACCTAACATCACGCATCAAGGAATTAACATGGCAGAAAGAATGACCACAGGAACTCCTCATGTGTGCGCAGAAAGAATAGAAATGCAGGAAAAAAATCAGACCTGACTTACAAAGCAGCTCACTTGTGGGTGCAAGAGACTTATACACAGATGGATGCTGTTTTAGGCATGACACGGAGGGGTTAAAGGCAGCATATGCGGTGGTGGAAGAAGAGAATGGAGTTTGGATCACTAGACAGGCAGAAAGGCTGACAGGGGCACAGTCGGCTCAGAGGGCAGAGGTGTTGGCAGTAACAGCAGCACTGAGATTGGGAGAGGGGCAGAAGGTGAACATTTACACAGACTCCGCTTATGCTACAGGTGCAGTGCATGTAGAAATGAAACAGTGGATGAGGACAGGTTTCAAAACAGCAGGACAGAAGCCCATAAAACATGAACAGGAAATGACAGATCTAGCAGAAGCTCTGCTCCTCCCAGAACAGGTGGCAGTCATAAAGTGCAAAGGTCATGACAGCAGCGACACTCAGGTGGCCAGAGGTAACCAGGCAGCCAAACAGTGTGCAGGATATCAACTCAGGCTCATGGTGGTCTGCGCAGAACCTGAATGGGAACCAGAGCCCAGTCTGGAAGAAACAATCAGATTACAAAAGGGGGCATCCCCAGAGGAAAAAACAATGTGGAAAGCTAGGGGAGGTTCCAAGGACCAACAGGGTCTTTGGAGAAGTCCAGACGGGCGTCCCATTTTACCTCCAGGCATAACAACATCTGCCCTGGAAGAAGCACATGGTGTAGGACACGCAGGTGTGGGCCAGATGATGAAACATCTAGAAAATTGGTGGCACCCCTTCCTGAAACAGAGGGTTGCACACTGGATAAACTCCTGTGAAATGTGCAGACAATACAACGTGAGGCCAACATTGAAACCGGAACCAGGAAAGTTTCCAGTAGAACCAGTAGCAGGGAAAGAAATCATTATTGATTACACAGACATGGTGGAAAGAGCAAAGGGATACAGGTATCTACTGGTGTGTGTGGATGCATTCACTGGATGGCCAGAAGCATGGCCAACCAGGAAGGAAGACAGCAAAACGGTGGTAAAATGTTTAATCAATCATTACATTCCAAGACATGGTTTTCCTATGAAAATAAGATCAGACAATGGCACGCATTTCAAAAATCAAGAGCTACAGGAAGTTGAACGCGTGTTGGGGCTGAAACACTCTTTTGGCACAGTTTATCACCCTCAGTCACAGGGAAAAGTGGAAAGAATGAATCAAACGCTCAAAACCAAATTAGCAAAAATTTGTGCACGGACAAAAATGGATTGGATTGACGCTTTACCATTAGCATTATTGTCAGTCAGAAGTTCTGTAATTCAGAGATGGGGACTGACACCACATGAGTTACACACAGGAAGACCTTTTCCAGGACCCCACACTAGGTTACCATGCCAACCAATGAATGAAACATCAATGTCCCGTCGTGGGTATTACAGTGCTCTCCACAGTTTTGTTTCAGCTTTCAACAAACAGGTTCCAAACGTGGTGGAAGGGGAGAGCAGTGAAACCAGCGCAGAACCAGAGTGGGTGCTCCTCAAAGTCATCAAAAGAAAGTGGTCAGAACCAAGGTGGACCGGTCCATACCAAGTCATGGAAAGAACATCACACGCAGTCAGGCTTAAAGGCAAAGGCGACACCTGGTATCATTGGAGTCAGTGCGCAGCTGCAGAGGCGCCACAACGCTCTTTGGCCCAGGTCCAGGAGGACCTGAGGAACACACAAGGAGAGGGAAATGCAACTTCCACACCTACCATCCCACTAGGGGCAGAATAATCCCCGGGAGGAGTTGAAAGCTCTGAGGCAGTCTACCCTCAGAGCTGAAGAAAGAAGCTAGAAGAATCGACTCAACGCAAGGCAGAGGAAGAGGCGGAGGTGTTGGGAGTTTCCCTCACACCGGGGTGGTTGAGTCCCTCTCCCATTCCAGAAGACATCATGTATAAGATTTAATTTGAAGTATTACTGTTTTTGGGAAAATGTGTGTTTTTTCTTTTACTGCTTATTGCCGTTACAAGACAAATAAGTATTTACCAAATGTGTCTTAACAAACCAGCAAATTCAGGGTTTTCTACTGCAATAGTTTATGGGTGAACTCTTAAAAGAGTTCAAAAGAGGGTCCTTATATAGGACATTTTTGACCAATCTGTATAATCTGACCCAATCTGTATAATATGATTGAACTTGACTTTGTAAAGTGCCTTGAGATGACATGTTTCATGATTTGGCGCTATATAAATAAAATTGAATTGAATTGAATTGAATTGAATTGTGGAATGTATTAACTTTGATCCGTTTCTTACACTTTTATGAAGGTTTAACATGTGTTTATATGCTTTAATATGCTTTTAAGATAGCTGGCAGAAAGCTTCAAAACCGGGCCTGTTGGTAAAAGAATTTGGAATTCTTGGAATTTGCAAGACGGGTTTCTGTCTTGGACAACCTTTTGTTTAGCTCAAGGTCCGGGGTTGTGGTCAGCGGCTTGCAGGCGATGACCAGAAGAACCAGTGTAGTGTAGCAGCCTGCAAGCAATGACCGGAAGAACCAGTACAGTGGGCAGCCATAGAAGCAACCCCATATAGGGTAGAAGTATTGTTAAGGTGTAGAATTGATTGGGCAACAGTGTGTGTCATTCGCTCATGTAACTCTGTGAGACCCTCCCCTTTGAAGTTAATAAAAAGAGCCTGCACAAGGAAGAGGACAGAGTTGTTGCTCGCAGGTGTTGGCTGGTGCAACTTCTCTCCTTTTGCAAAGGTGAAACTTCAATTCTGTTTCCTTGGCTAAGTTTTTGTTGCACTCTTAAGTCCTGCACATGACTCAACGGACCCGGGGAAGCAAGCGGCTTCAACACCTGTCATCAGTTAAGCAGTTAAAAGGCCTGGAGTTGATTCCAGGTGTGGCATTTGCATTTGGAAATTGTTGCTGTGAACACACAACATGCGGCCAAAGGAGCTCTCAATGGAGGTGAAACAGACCATCCCGAGTTTGTATAAAGGAAGAAATCCATCAGAGAGAAAGCACAAATGTTAGGAGTGGCCAAATCAATAATTTGGTACATTCTGAGAAAAAAACGAGTGCACTGGTGAGCACTTTGCTCTCAGACTGCAGGTCTGCTGGTGGTCCCTAGAGTCTCTAAAAGTAGAATGGGAGGCAGACCCTTTAGTTATCAGGCTCCTCTCCTGTGGAACCAACTCCCAGTTTTGGTCCGTAAGGCAGACACCCTGTCTACTTTTAAGACTAATCTTAAAACTTTCCTTTTTGACAAAGCTTATAGTAAGAGTGGCTCATGTTACTCTGAGCTACCTTTATAGTTATGCTGCTATAGGCTTAGGCTACTGGAGGACATCAGGGTCTATTTATCTCACTCTACTGATTTCTACTGTTCTCCAGTTTTGCATTGCATTACATTTGAAATGACTGTTGTCATTTTAGCTTTTAACTTTTTGCTCTCTCTCTCATCCACTATTACCATCCAATGTAGAACAGACTACTGGATCAATGTGTGCTTCTGTGCTTTTTTGTCTGTCTCGTTGTGTCTCTGCTCTGCCTTCTGTAACCCCCAGTGGGTCGAGGTAGATGACCGTTCATACTGAGCCCGGTTCTGCTGGAGGTTTTCCTTCCCGCTAATGGATGGTTTTTCTTTCCACTGTCGCTTCATGCTTGTTCAGTATAAGGGATTGCTGCAAAGCCATGGACAATGCAGACGACTCTCCCTGTAGCTCTAAGCTTCTCCAGGAGTGAATGCTGCTTGTCGGGACTTTGATGCAATCAACTAGTTCCCTTATATAGGACATTTTTGACCAATCTGTATAATCTGACCCAATCTGTATAATATGATTGAACTTGACTTTGTAAAGTGCCTTGAGATGACATGTTTCATGATTTGGCGCTATATAAATAAAATTGAATTGAATTGCTAACAAAAAAAGCTCTGGGACTTTCCCAGGTGGATGAAACATACCCGTGCAAATTCTCATTTATCCAGGTCATCGCAACAGGCAACCGGACTTTCGCTCATTTCGTACTGAAAACGTTTCAACACCTATCCAGAAGACTTTGTCGATACTGGTGGCTTGCAGTTCAGCAATCTTGTAGTTAATTTTTGGAAGGCTGTAGGCTCAGATCTGTCTTGCATCATCCATGTCGGTTTCCGTCACGTAATGACGTCGGAGTTAAATGCTGTCTGAATTTGGCACAGCAGTCCGAAGCTCCTTTCCTACCCATGATAGATGTCTTACTGTTGAACCAATGAAAGGTCACGGAACAGGAGCAGGAGCTAGAAGCTATTATTGAGGGTATTTAGATTTTTTTTTTATTAAAAGAGACTATGTGGAAAGTTCACCACTGAGGCTTTTGAGTACTGCAGCAGATTGCACGGAAAGGCTGCGAGAGATTTACTTTCTTTTTAGTGTATATATGTGGCTCACTCAGGTTAACCAAAGTAAACGCATATGAGCAAACCCAGGTGAGCACAAATTGTAGGTCCTAGCTAAGTTAAAGATGGGAATTTGAGATTTGTAACGACCTGTGTATCACCATAGCAATGCAGAGGAGTGAACAGATCACCCAAGAAGTTTCTTAAACAGTCATAATTTCTGACATTTCTCTTCATTTTAATGAAGACTTCCAATCTTGGGTTGACATTGTTGCCTTAAATTAATATGTGATCTTAGGCAAGGTTTAACACTTATAAACAGTAAATAAGGAGGAATCAGCAAATAAATCATTCACTTAGTGCTAAAGCCGGGCGTACACTGTACGAGTTTTTGCCCTTTTCGAGCCGATTCCTCAGGCGTGCGAGAATTTTTTGGATCGGGCCGAGTTTCAGCTTGATCGTGCGTCCTGCGTCATGTAGCATACAGGGGGTAACGAGGGGCGATTCGCCTCTCACGACCACCTCCCGATCAGGAAACGCATGGTCGGTTGAAAATCAAACATCTTTTAAATTCAGTCGGCCATCGTGAGTGATGGTGAGCGATTGTTAGCGTGTCCTGCTGTTGAAGCGGCGTTACGACCGTCTACGAGCCGATTTCCCCCGACCTCGCGCACTGCGCACGCGCAAACAAGTAGATTGTTCTTTGTCTTCTCAAACAAAAACATAGGAGCGGAGAGAAGCATGACGGCGGTACGTGTGACAAACTGGAGTCAAACTACGGAGGAGCAACTCGTAGAATTGCAAAGGCAGCGTGTTCCATTCTAATAAGCCTCATATTCAACAGTGAGCATCAACACTTCTATTGTTGACATTTGGCTTCCAGGTAGACGAGTCCGAGTAGTGCCATCTCTCTACGGGGCAGAGTCCGACATTTGGTTTTTGAACACACTGTGTGAGCAGTCGGGTCGCATCAGAGCGTTGGGCCGCACAGTGTAAGAACATATATTGTGAGCGGTGAACTTTTAAATGATGCGGTTTCGTCGTACAGTTTGAGCTGTATATGAGTACCAGAATTGAAAATATCATACAGTCTATGCCCGGCATAAGTGGGCAGGACTTACTAGCCTCTCAAATAGACATCCACTGTCAAGTACACCATATTTGTAACCTGACTCTTGCCAGATCACTGCAAAAACATAACTAAAAATAAGTAATATTTTGCTAAAATTAGTGCATCTGTCCTTGATTTGAGCAGGTAAATAAGATGATCTGCCATTGGAATAAGATTTTAGCACTTAAAATAGGAACAACTCATCTCAATCATTTTATTTGTGCAGGATGTTTAATCATCTTATTTTAGGGGTCAAAATACTCATTCCATTGGCAGATAATATTATTTACCTGCTCAAATCTAGGACAAAAACACACATTTTAAGAACATTTTACTTGTATTTAGATCCGTTTTTGCAGTGATGGATTTAGTTTTGCAGAGCTCCACATGGCTCCACACATTTATCTGTACATCAATACCACATTAAATGGATCAGCCAATCAGGCGGGATCTTTGTAGATGTGACGTATCAGAGAAGCGACTGTTTGGATTTAGACAACAATGGTGACCCGAAGCAATGAAGCAAGCAGTAACATAGATGCTGCCATTTCATCAGTGTTGTCCAATCTACCGAATATTAATTCTTTAAAAGAACACCAGAGAATGGATTTGATGGCTTTTGTTAGTAGAAACAATGTTTTCACCCTTCTCCCAAACGGGTTTGGCAAGAGCTTGATCTTTCCTAATTTCAGAGTCATGGGTTGGTTTTAATGTGAGTGGTGGATGGTCAATGGCCTGCATCCCGTAAAATGGCAGCGCAGGATTCTGCAGCCACCAAGGCACTCCAGTTAATTTTATTTGCTTTTGTATTTTTAGTCGTGTTATCATCACTCCAAGCTCTAATTAAATAGAGGAGAGAGGAGCTGTTGGAACTGCGACCCAACCCTGAAGTGCACAAACTGTACCGACCGTCGAATCCGGACTTTATTCACCCCGACCTTCAATGGACAACAGAAGCCCCACTGTATCTGGTCTGGAGGCCCAGGAATTGGGGTATTCAAAGAAGGACATGGCGAGGTTGTCGGGGAGGCCTGCTGACTCAGCTAAAAGCTGATCCATTCTGACCAACACTCCTGAGCCTGATTCTAACCAACATAAGATCCCTCGCCAACAAACTTGATGAGATCCGGTTAAGAATTGCTGTGCATAAGATAAACAGCTGTGTATTCAAACACACTGTTTAGGGCTGATCGAACGGGAGCTGTGAATAAAAGCAAAGGCAGAGGTCTGGTAAATTTACACCCACAACACTATGGCAAAAATCATTGGAACCTTCTGCTCACCTGACCTGGAATTACCTTGCAGTTAAGCTCAGACCATTTAAACTGGCTAGAGAACTCAGCTCTGTGATAATCATCGCAGTGTACATCTGGCTGAAAGCTAACACCAAGCTGGCTCTTGAGGGACTTTACTGGTATGTTACTAGCCAAATGAACAGTAATCCGGAAGCTGCTGTGATCATTGCTGGGGACTTTAAGCATGTTCATTTAAAGGCTGTGCTCCATAAATTCATTAAGTTCCCGACCAGAGACAATAATACATCAGATCAAGTTTACTGTAACATCCCAGGAGCATACAATGCTGTTGCAGTCCCCCACGTTGGCTCATCAGATCATATTTCTGTAGAGTTGATTCCTGCCTACAAGCAGCACAAACTACTAAAGTTAGAGTTGCTCCGGTGTGAAAGTTTGCTAAAACAATGTCGGACTCCGTAATTTTCTCTGGTCCCCTGCCTGACCTGCCTGACCAGTGATGACATGTTTAGCCGCATGTCATCATTCAACCGCTGGTTGTCTAGGTCAGTGATTTTCAACCAGTGTGCCGCGACACACTAGTGTGCCGTGAGAGATCGTCAGGTGTGCCGCGGGAAATTATCTAATATCACCTATTTAACCACTGTTGGGTGTCTGTGCTGTAATAAAGTGTAAAAGATAATGTAATACTCTTCTATTTCAGTGGGTGGCAGCAGAGGGTGATAAATGCCTGTAAAGACAATAGAGTTAGTGCTGCATGACACGTGACAGTTTGGGATCTTAGCAATACGAGCAAGTGACAGTTATGGAGAAGTTTTTGAGAAGGGAAAATGCAAATGCCGAACAGGGCCCTGGACAAAATTCTGACACAGATTAATGCCCTAGTATGAGTGGTCAAAAGAAAAAAGATAAGACGGTGAGCTTGAGGCAATACAGCGAAAGCTATCTTTCATTTGGATTTACTTTCACCAGGGATGCGACAGCACCGATGCCACTGTGCTTGGTGTGTGGCGAGAAGCTATCCAATAGCGCCATGGTGCCAAGCAAGCTTAAACGGCATCTCCAAACGAAACACCCTTCCGTTCAAAACAAGCCGATGGACTATTTTGTACGCTTACGCACAAACAATGAGAAACAGGCAACTTTTTTTAGAAAAACCACAAAGTTAAACGAGAGAGCCCTCAAAGCTAGCTACCTTGTTGCTGAACTCATAGCTAAATCAAAAATGTCCCACACTGTGACAGAAACATTAATACTGCCAGCTTGTAAAGCCATTGTAAATGAGATGCTCAGCCCTGACGCGGCCAAAGAGATAGCTAAAGTGCTTCTCTCAGAAAACACAATTGCCAGACGTATTGATGACATGTCTGCGGACATTGAAACTGTTGTTGGCCAACGTTGCAAAGACCTTACCAGCAGATCTAGCTCCTGTGTTGGATGATGTTGTGCGCATAGTGAACTTTGTGAAGACGCGACCTTTGAAATGTCACTTATTTGCGTCTTTGTGTGAGGAAATGGGAGCGGAACATATTGCTCCACCCGGAGGTCCGGTGGCTGTCGCGCGGCAAAGTACTGGCCACTGTGTATGAGCTGTAAGAGGAACTATTTCTGACAAATGAGAGGTCCGATTACTCAAAGCTGCTTGCAAGTGATGAGTGGTGTGCAAAGCTGGCATACCTGGCTGATATATTTCATCATCTGAATGAACTGAACACACTGATGGAAGGCCGAAATGAAAACCTGCTTACAAGCACTGATAAAATGAACGGATTCCGTTTAAAGGTTCAGCTCTGGTTAGGGACCCATACAGCTCAGCGTCCATTGCTGGAAAGGACATGACTTTAAAGGAGCGAGAGGAACTTATTGAACTGAAACAAGATTGTGGTTTAAAGCTAAACTTTGCTGATCTTTCTTTGGACAGTTTTTGGTTATCCGTTGTTGGAGTTCCCCATTCTGGCCAACAAAGCTATTTTGACATTGCTCCCGTTTTCAACCACTTATCTATGTGAGCTGAGCTTCTCAAGCTTGACTGCGATAAAAACGAAAAACAGAGAGAGAGACTGAGAGCTGTCGAGGAAGAGCTTCGTGTGTGTCTTTCTACCATTCCTGCCAGGATATCCATTTTGTGTTCATCGAAACAAGCCCAGGTTTCACACTGAGTATAAATACATGTAGAAACTATATTATTAACTATATGTAATGTACGGAGCCCCTCTAGTGACATGGACAGATTTTTTTTTTTTTTAAGATGTTAAGTCGTGGCCACAATTTTACTAATTCGTGGCCACAACTTATCTATCTCGTGGCCACGCATTAGTAACGCGTGGCCACAAGTTATTTGTGAGGGAGCTCCTTTATGGTGGTGTAGCATACATTCAATGAATATGGAGAACATAGATTTGATTTAATTTTATTTCAACCTTAGAATGAACTATAATGACATCCTGCGATCTCTTGCAATTAAACACAGAGTGGTAATAAGTAAAGCTCTCAACTTACACCCATTGACTGTGTGATGCACATTTCACTGACTTCACACGCAACAGACCTCAGTCTAAACTCCGCCTTCTGCGGAGCTGTTTCAGCTTGTTTCACAGCTTGTGGCCATCAGTAATTATTCCTGCTGCAGTTCATGTTAACAGAGCAGCAGGAAGAGCGGGAGGGAACTAGGGAACTAGGGAGAGCGGCTGCTAGATAAATCCTTCATTCAGAACCAGTCATGGCTGCATGCTGTATCAGAGAACAGTTCTGCTAACCAGATCCAGTCTAAAAAGCCTCTTATTCTGTGTCAGGGTGCTGCGGGCGGCTGGGCGCTCCCATTTTTTTCTCTCAGGCGCCGCTCTCAGGTGATCCACGTTTGGTCGTCAGCAGGGAAGGTTCTTAAACAGGCAGAGTTCCATTCCAAGTTTTGTATTTGTAGAATAAAAAAAAAATCACAAGTACAAATTTGTTTTACACCTGTTAAAAGTTCAAGTACAAGTACACAAATTCTGTTCTGTGAGTTGCATAACATAAATGTCTTCCATTCAGTTTTGCTACAGTTGATCTAAAACCAATGGTGCAAAACAAAGTCAAACACGTGTGTTAATATGTTCAACAAATATTTTTTATGTATTTTTACCTTATCACAAAAACAAATCCATAATTCAATTAAATCTTATTTATATAGCGCCAATTCATTAAACGTGTCATCTCAAGGCACTTTACAAAGTCCAATTCAACCATATTATACAGATTGGTCAAAAATATCCTATATAAGGAAACCAGTTGATTGCTTCAAAGTCCCAACACGCAGCATTTACTCCTGGAGAAGCGTAGAGCTACAGGGAGAGTCATCTGCATTGTCCATGGCTTTGCAGCAATCCCTCATACTGAGCAAGCATGAAGCGACAGTGGGAAGAAAAACTCCCCATTAAGGGGAAGGAAAAACCTCCAGCAGAACCGGGCTCAGTATGAACTGCCTCGACCGACTGGGGGTTACAGAAGACAGAGCAGAGACAGAACAAGACAGACAAAAAGTTCAGAAGCACACATTGATCCAAGGCAAGGCAAGGCAAATTTATTTATATAGCACAATTCAGTACACAGACAATGCAAAGTGCTTTACATGATTAAAATACAGGAAATAAAGCAGAAAAAAAGCAAGTAGGAAAAAGCAGTTGGGGGGGAAAAAAAGAAGAAGAAGAAGAAGAAGAACTTGCATTTGACTCGTGCAGTCGAATGCAGTCCTAAACAAATGTGTTTTTAGTCTTGATTTAAAGGAACTTAGGCTTTCAGCATTTTTACAGTTTTCTGGAAGTTTGTTCCAGATAAGTGGGGCATAGGAACTAAATGCTGCTTCTGCTTGTTTAGTTCTGGTTCTAGGTATGCATAGTAGGCTGGAGCCAGAAGACCTGAGTGGTCTGGAGGGTTGCTACTGTAGAAGTTTGATAAACATCATCTGACCTGGCTCTCAGCAAGAGAGGAAACATCTGGAAAGAGGCAGTTTCTTTGTTTAAATGTAATGTTCCGAGATGTCAAGCAGCGGAATTAATAGGCCCGTTTTCGTACTTTTTAGATAAACATTTACCAGAATTGTAAGTCCAGCCGCCAAGAAGCTGGACGTCACTAGCTTGCAACACGCATCCCAATGGAGACATACAGACTCTTGTATAACGCACACACGTCTCTGGGCCATAAAAGGCCTGCTCGAGGTATTGATGTTAGAACTTTTCGCTCATACCCGTTGTACGTGTGAGTTGTGATTAAAGTTCTCATTAACATGGCAGAGGAACCATTTCTCCCCGAGTCTTCTTTCTTAAGATTCAATAGTTAAATAATCTCCCACAATACACTGATAACAAGTCTGTGATGTATTTAGGTGCTAAGCCATTTAGGGATTCAAAGACTAACAGAGGGATTTTAAAGTCTGTCCTCTGAGATACAGGGAGCCATGGAAGGACTTTAGAACTGGGGTGATGTGCTCTACTTTCTTAGTCTTAGTGAGGACGCAGGCAGCAGCGTTCTGGATCAGTTGCAGCTGTCTGATCCACTTTTTAGGCAGACCTGTGAAAACACCGTTGCAGTAATCAATTCAACTAAAAATAAATGCATGGATTAGCTTTTCCATGTCATGCTGAGACCTAAGTCCTTTAATCCTGGGAATGTTCTTCAGGTGATAGAAAGCCGACCTTGTAACTGTCTTTAGATGCTTTTGGAGGTTCAGGTCTGAGTCCATCACTACACCCAGATTTCGGACCTGATCAGTGGTTCCTAGCTGAAGCAGCTGAAGCTGTGTGCTAACTTTTGATCTCTCCTCTATTGGTCCAAATATTATCACTTCTGTTTTGTTTTTGTTCAATTGAAGAAAATTTTGGCACATCCACGCATTAATTTCTTCAAGACATTTACTGTGCCTGAACTGGTCCATAGTCACCTGGTGACATGGTGATGTAGAGCTGTGTGTCGTCTGCATAGTTATGGTAGCTGATGTTATTTTTTATGATCTGAGCTAGAGGGAGCATGTAGATATTGAATAGGAGGGGACCCGGGATGGACCCTTGTGGGACCCCACATGTGATTTTTGTCATCTCTGATGTAAAGTTACCTACTGATACAAAAAAGTCCCTGCACTTTAAGTAGGATTTAAACCAGTGGAGAGCTGTACCAGAGAGGCCGACCCAGTTTTCCAGACGTTCTAACAGAATGGAGTGATCGACAGTATCAAATGCTGCACTGAGATCCAATAGTACCAGCACAGTGGTTCTTCCACAGTCTGTATTTATATGGATGTCATTAAACACCTTGATAAGGGTGGTCTCTGTACTGTGGTGAGCACGGAAACCAGACTGGAATACGTCAAAGCGGCTGGTCGTAGTTAAGAAGGTGTTTAATTGTTGAAATACAGCTTTTTCAATAATCTTACTGATAAAGGGGAGGTTTGAGATGGGCCTGTAGTTCTGGAGTAGAAGTTTGTCTAAATTGTTCTTTTTCAGCAGTGGTTTGATAATTGCTGTTTTTAGGGACTGGGGGAAAACACCTGACAGAAGGGACGTGTTTATTATCTGAGTCAAATCAGACGCTATGACAGGCAAAACTTTCTTTAAGGAAACTGTGGGGAGAACATCAAGGCAGCAAGAGTAGGAACTTAGCTGCTGAATGATCTCCTCTAAGCTTTTGTAGTTTATTTGGCTGAATTGGGACATTTGGTCAAGATCACTTCGAGTTGGAGACAACTTTGGTACTGAACTTGGTATGGATGTACAAACTGATCCTCTAATCTTTTGGATTTTCTCAGTAAATAAGTTAGCAAATTCATTGCAGGCCCTGGTGGAGTGGAGTTCTGAAGCCACGGACACAGGAGGATTTGTTAACCTGTCGACTGTGGCAAATAATACACGAGCATTATTAATGTTCTTGTTTATGATCTCAGGGAAGAAAGATTCTCTTGCATTTTTCAATTGTAAGTTATATCTGTAAAGTCTCTCTTTATAGGTGTCATAGTGAACCTGGAGTTTAGTCTTTCTCCACCTGTGACACTCCCTTTTTTCACTTCTAACTGATGGAGCATTTCTCCAAGGAGATTTTTTCTTCCCGGAAAAAACATTCACTTTAACTAGAGCAACGCATTCAATGATGTCTGGGACTTTAGAATGAAAGTTATCTACTAGCTGATCTACTGAGTTGCAGCCCAAGGTTGAAGTAGCAGAATAAGTTTCAATAAAAGTTTCTGTGGCATTGTCCTTAAAGGTGCGTTTTCTTACGATGTCCCTTTTGCTAAATGAGTCACTGGAAATTATGCTTTCAAAGACAACAGAAAAGTGATCAGATAGAGCAACAGTTGCATTGACTTTAGAAATCTTTAGACCTTTAGTGATGATCAGGTCTAAAATATGTCCCTGTTTGTGTGTTGGCTGTTTAACATGTTGAGTTAAACCAAAGTTTCTAAGTGTGTCACACAGTTCTTTTGCACTTCTGTCTTTAGGGTTGTCAACGTGAAAGTTGAAGTCTCCCACAATAATTAAACAGTCATAATCAACACATATCACAGACAGCAGGTCACTAAAATCATTAAAAATGTTTGATGTGGACTTAGGAGGCCTGTAAATATTCAGAAACATAGTTCGTACCGGGCTCTTTACCTGGAGAGCCAAATGTTCAAAAGAGTAAAATTTTCCCCAAAACACCTTTTTACACTTTAGTGAATCATTAAACAGTGTTGCCACTCCTCCACCTTTCCTTTGATGTCTGCTCTCACAAAGAAAATTGTAATTGGGAAGAGTTGACTCTAACAGTATAACTTCTTCATTAGATTCATGTAATCATGTTTCTGTTAAAAACATTACATCAAGATTATTGTCAATAATGAAGTCATTAATTAAAAGGGATTTTCCTGACAGAGATCTAATGTTTAATAACCCAGTTTATATGACTTAGTGGTTGATGATGTCTCTGTGACAGGTTGCATCTGACAGTTTATGACTTTTAAGTGTTTGGTCCTGTTTGTTACGTTCTTGTTTTTCTTTTTTCTGCCACGTATTATCACAGATATTCCATATTCTCCGACAAGAGGTCCAGGCTGATGCTGGAAACTGTCATGTCTGATAAATGTGTGGCCAGGGCCCGGTGTGTACCACAGAGAAGTTATCTGAAGGTCTTGAGGACAGGCATGTCCCGTGATACGTAGAGGAGGATCTGGGGCTCTGCGGCCTTTGGAAAATGCTGGTTTAGTCACAGAGCTGTGGCTATGTGGAGATGATGTCAGCTGTAGACCAATCTTTAAGACTTTGTTCATGTTGTGAGAAAAATCCAGAAAAGGAACATCTGGGCTTTTTGGAGAGAAGGGGGAGGTTGTTGCAGTCTGGACCGGTGTTTGTGGGGATGGAGGTTCCTGTCAGAACTACAGGAGGATTCATCCTCCTGTAGTTCTGACATAGCCTCTTTCTGTGTCATCTTTCTGGCCATCTTTATCCTGGCTTGTTCGGGCTGTGCTGGGCTTATCATTTGTTTTGGCACTGGCTGAGCTTTGTTTTGGAACAAAGCTGATGGTGCATGGTTCACAGAATAGAAGATGTTTGAAATCAGCCGTTTTGCACCTGGCCTATTTAGAGAGAAACCATCTCTGTTGAACAGATGTCTCCTCTCCCAAAAGATGTTAAAGTTGTTACAGTTTTTTGTTTGCATGTTGTTTTCAGCCATTTGTTAAGCATCAGAACTCTGGAAAAAATCTCATCTCCACAATTAACGGGCGTGTGAGGGCTGCTGAGAAACACCTTGACATTAAGGCCATCAACTATATTTAGCAGACGAATGTAATCCTCTTTCAATACTTCTGATTTTCTTATCTGGGTGGCATCACCCAGGGCAGCTTGTATTATGAGTTTTTCCAGGGTCCGGCGTTTTTTCAAGCCCTTGGAAGGATGTCTGATACATCAGACACCAGGGTATTGTTCAAAAGGCTATACATCAACACCTCAGTGTTTTTCTTGTTACAGAAATGTTTAATCCCAGTTACGGTAGTCACCGTTCGGAATCACAGGCAGGGTTGTTTCATTTCCACACACGGTGTTTACATCATAAATCACTTCAAGTCGACAGATTTTCAGTTCCATAACAGCTATCTTCTGTAGAAGCTTGTCAAAGTCCTCTGTAGTGAAGGTAGGTATCTTTTTAAAATCAAATTAAAAAATATATAAAATAACTTTTTAGTTTAGAGTTATCTAAAATTTTAGCTTCATCTAAACCTTCTACCTGTATGTTAGACCCAATCCCAACCAAGTTGTTTAAGGAGGTATTCCCTCTGATCAGTGGTCCTATTTTAGACATGATTAATGTATCCTTGGTAAATGGATATGTACCACAGGCTTTTAAAGTAGCTGTTATTAAACCTTTACTTAAGAAACCATCTCTTGATCAAGATGAGTTAGTAAATTACAGACCTATATCTAATCTTCTTTTCTTATCTAAAATTCTTGAGAAAGTAGTTGCTAATCAACTATGTGAACATTTACAAAGTAATGACCTACTTGAGGAGTTTCAGTCAGGCTTCAGAGCTCATCATAGCACTGAAACAGCTCTGGTGAAGGTCACTAATGATATTCTCATGGCCTCAGATAATGGACTTGTGTCTATACTTGTCCCGTTAGATCTCAGTGCTGCATTTGATACAGTTGATCACAATATTCTCCTACAAAGACTTGAGCATACTGTAGGGATTAAGGGAAAAGCATTAGGCTGGTTTAAATCTTATCTGTCGGACAGATTCCAGTTTGTTCATGTTAATAATAAATCTTCCTCAAACTCTAGGGTCACTTGTGGAGTACCACAGGGTTCAGTCCTTGGACCAATTCTATTTACTATATATATGCTTCCGATTGGCAAAATTATCAGACAGCATGGGATTAATTTCCACTGTTATGCTGATGACACTCAGCTATATTTATCCATAAATCCTGATGAATCCAATCAGTTACTTCGACTGCAGTCATGTCTTGATGACATCAAAAGCTGGATGACTTTAAATTTCCTGCATTTAAATTCTGACAAGACAGAAGTTGTAATCTTTGGGCCAGAGTCTTCAAAAAATAAAGTTCTTAATCAATCCCTTAATCTGGATGGCATTAACTTGGCCTCTGGTAATAAAGTTAAAAATCTTGGTGTTGTTTTCGACCAAGACATGTCATTTAAATCCTATATTAAACAGGTTTCCAGAGTTTCCTTTTTTCACCTCTGGAATATCGCCAAAATTAGAAACATTCTGTCCAGGAGTGATGCTGAAAAACTAGTCCATGCATTTGTTACTTCAAGGCTGGACTATTGTAATTCTTTACTATCAGGAAGTCCACAAAATGCAGTTCGAAGTCTTCAGCTGATTCAAAATGCTGCGGCAAGAGTTCTGATGAAAATAAACAAGAGGGATCATATTTCTCCAATTTTAGCTTCCCTTCATTGGCTTCCTGTTAAATCAAGAATAGAATTTAAAATTCTACTTCTAACGTATAAAGCCCTTAATAATCAAGCTCCACCATATATCAGAGCTCTGATTACCCCGTATGTTCCTAACAGAGCACTTCGCTCTCAGACTGCAGGTCTGCTGCTGGTTCCTAGAGTCTCTAAAAGTAGAATGGGAGGCAGATCCTTTAGCTATCAGGCTCCTCTCCTGTGGAACCAACTCCCAGTTTTGGTCCGTGAGGCAGACACCCTATCTATTTTTAAGACTAATGTTAAAACTTTCCTTTTTGACAAAGCTTATAGTTAGAGTGGCTCATACCCTGAGCTATCTCTATAGTTGTGCTGTGATAGGCCTAGGCTGCTGGAGGACATCAGGGTCTAATTTTCTCACTCTACTGATTTCTACTGTTCTTCAGTCTACTGTTCTCCAGTTTTGCATTGTATTACATTGAAATGACTGTCGTCATTTCAGCTTTTAACTTTTTGCTCTCTCTCTTTTTCTTCATAGTAGGTACACCTGGTCTGGCGTTCTGTTAACTGTGACATCATCCAGAGAAGACGGCTCACCCGCTACTACCATCTAATGTAGAACAGATTACTAGATCAATGTGTGCTTCTGTGCTTGTTTGTCTGTCTTGTTGTGTCTCTGTTCTGTCTTCTGTAACCCCAGTCGGTCGAGGCAGATGACCGTTCATACTGAGCCCGGTTCTGCCGGAGGTTTTTCCTTCCCGTTAATGGGTGGTTTTTCTTCCCACTGTCGCTTCATGCTTGCTCAGTATGAGGGATTGCAGCAAAGCCATGTACAATGCAGACGACTCTCCCTGTGGCTCTACGGTTCCCCAGGAGTGACTGCTGCTTGTCGGGACTTTGATGCAATCAACTGGTTTCCTTATATAGGACATTTTTGACCAATCTGTATAATCTGACCCAATCTGTATAATATGATTGAACTTGACTTTGTAAAGTGCCTTGAGATGACATGTTTCATGATTTGGCGCTATATAAATAAAATTGAATTGAATTGAATTGAACTAAGTCCAACTTTTTGAAGTTTTGGCTAAGAGATAAAAAGGAGATAAAAAGTAAAAGGCAGGAAAATGCAAGCAAGCAGGGAGCAGAGAAAAAAGCGTCCGAGCAGGCAGAGAGGTGGATACAGTAATCTGATCTACATTAGATGGTAATAGCGGGTGATCTGTCTTCCCTTGATGATGTCACAGCTAATAGAACGTCAGACCAGGTGTACCTACTATGAAGAAAAAAAGAGAGAGCAAAAAGTTAAAAGCTGAAATGACAATAGTCATTCAATGCAATGCAATGCAAAACTGGAGAACAGTAGAAATCAGTAGAGTGAGAGAAATAGCCCCTGATGTCTTTCAGTAGCCTAAGCCTATAACAACATAACAAAATACAACTGCACAAATCTGCTGCCGTGAGTCACAAATTCAACTTTAGAAGTCACGTCTTCATTTTCACTTTTGACAAATGTCTCACCGGTAAAAATGATCTGTGACTTGTGGGTAGTACCCTTGATCGGACAGCAGGGGGCGTTGCCTGCTCGATTAGTCTGTACCAACCGGAAGTACATATATGGCCTACTGCCTTGTTGCCTTCCAAGGACCCAGCCCACATATGCCTTCGAAGGACGCAGCCAAGTACACCTCGCTGCAGCAAACAGAAAGGGGCGGGGATGGACCACTGTCAGTCTCATACCTTATATGGAAATGGGACCATTGCACTCCGGAAATGAAGGGGGGCGCTAGTGACACTCATTCCTGTATCAGCCGTGTTATAATAATTATAATAATAGTAACGCATTTTATTTGACAACGCTTTTCAAAACGCCCAAGAACACTTTCGACATTAAAAATGCAAATTAAACTGTAAAAAAAATGGCTAAAAAACGTGTTATGTCACGTGGTATGTCTGTCACGTGGTGTGTCCCTTTTTTATTTTTAAATCTTTATTAAATCTTATTTTTTGATGTTAAAATTACATTAGTAACAAACAATCTAAAATAAGCAACAATAAGGAATCATTATGGAAATGTATTTATCTATCCTTACACCATATCACAAACAAATGTCATAAAACCCATATCTAATTAATAGTTTAGAGACAAATGTACATTACATTAAGAACACATTTATCCATCCATTAATTATCATACACGCACACTTATCCCTATAGTGGGGTCGTGAGGGCTGCTGCGGTGGACCCTGGACAGATCACCAGTCCATTACAGATTAAGTAAACAGATATAACCAAATACTTGCTTGTGCTGAATTTCAAATAATACATTTTAATGTTGTGAATGGTACTCTTAAAATAAATAAGTTAAAATCTAAAATATAATAGCCTTTGCCTTATTTAATAAGGACTAGATGGAAAAGAGGTTCAGTCGGTAATACTTTCAGTCAACAATTTTGACCAACTTATGTCCATTCACAGTGCACCTTTCTGTTTATTTGGCAAATATTTTTCTTATTATTCACATTGTGAATACAATTTACAAAAAAACCAAAGGACTTTTGAAGTTCTAACAAATGGCATTCTGAAAACTAAGATATACTTGGTTGCAGGCGACTTGGCTCAACTATTATTATTGTTTACCATAATGTCTCATTGGAAACGTTTCCTATAAGGACTCCAGCTTAACCAGTAAACAGATTGGTGGTGTCCCACTATTCCATTTAGAAATTCCATATAATTCTACCAATTGCAATCGATTCATAAACTGCGCTCCAAAGACCTTAAATACCCAATTTTTGCAAAACCAAAAGTGATAAATTCAAAACTTTAAATGTAGTGTCAACCTGGAAAGACTCATTCAAAGAAAGTAGGTTTTAGAAAGTTTATTTAACAAGATATAATCTTCGGCGCTCGGACCCCGGCAGTAGACGTGGCGCTGGTAACCACCTGAGAGAATGATTCGTTGTGGATGAGTTGTTGTTTTTTTTATATATAAAAACCTTTTTGAATAAAGTCATTGGATACATAAATTAAACTAATGTGTAAATTCTAACCATAACTGTCTTCATCTCACCTGCTCAGCCAATATCCTGATTATGTGCCTTCGTCCCAGCCTAACGGCGGCGGTCTCATCTCCTCCACCCTTCATGAAGTCTGGCTTGATGTGTGCAACCGCTCTTCACCTGAGCTTTCCTCACCCCACCCGGTCTCCACCTTTGCACAGCATATCTGTCATCTTATGTTTGTGTCATGACTTCAGGGCAGTCAAAAGTAGCCGGTCAACGGCGGCAAATCGCCGTCTATAGCAGCTCCTGCCGCCGCCTACTTTTCCCCGATTATACATCCCAAAAATCAGCTTAGCATCTGTCTCCACTGAGAGCAACATTAACGAGTGATTGGGTTCCTTGTTCCAACCGAGATGCTACTTTTCCGATCAAAACACAGACCGGTGTTATGCCGAAAAGTGCAATAAACCGTGAGAGCCGACGTGAGTTTTTAAACTGCAAAGCTTTTTAAGCGGAAGATCGAACATGCACAGCACCGCGTTCATAGACCAGTGTGATGCATTCACGAGCGTCAGAAAGCTATGGTGCATTCAGGAGCATGGGACATTTCAAACTTACAAGGAAAGAGGCATAAAACGGAATAGAACTTAACTCATACAATAACGTATTTATCCAGAAACAGCGTGGGCTTTCTTACAATACTGAATGCTCTATAATTGTATTTCAGATATTTTTTGATTATGCACATCTGTTAGCTTTTTATTCTGAAAAATCTATAATATTACTGTCAGGATGCAGTTCTCCTGCTGCACCATGGACAGTTCCGGAGCCTTCCACTACCTTCTCTCCCCTGCTTCACTCCATGCTGGATCAGTTTCACCTGCTGCAATAATCAAGTCTGGACTCATTCCACCTGTTCAACCTCCTACATAAACTCCTCTCATTTCTGCTTTCACTGCTGGTTCGTCAACGTCCTTCCCACGTCTGCTCATGCCTCACGTCTCCCAGCGTCCTTCGTCCCACATCGTGTGCTCCCATCTCCAGCCAGCCTCGTCTCTGCCTTCCTGCCTGCGTTCCCTCAAGTCCCCCGGCTTCGGCTCCACTACGTTCTCCTGCTCCAGCCACGGTCAACATCACTCTGCTGCCATCTGGTACAGTCTACTGGTTACCTTTCCACCACTCATCTCCTTCAATAAAACTCTTAAAACGAAGCTCTGTGTGTGGCTGAATTCAGGCTCAGTAATCAGTACCTGACAGTACGAACCAGCCAGAGTCCAGTGCCCACACAGAGTCCAGTGCCTGCCTCCCATCTGAGCTCCTTGGCTGAAACCATGTTCCTGGATC
The DNA here is from genome assembly GCF_011125445.2 of Fundulus heteroclitus. Taxonomy (NCBI): domain Eukaryota; kingdom Metazoa; phylum Chordata; class Actinopteri; order Cyprinodontiformes; family Fundulidae; genus Fundulus; species Fundulus heteroclitus. The sequence continues at coordinate 44,741 of NW_023396807.1, forward strand.
TGAGGAAGCTTCTGGACACTTTACCCACTGTTGACCCGCCCTGGGTGTGGGTTGACACGGCGGAGAGCCTGTGGAACCTTTATAAGGATCAAACCACTGTGTTGTCTGTCCTTGGAATCACTGGGCTAGCGGAGGAGATCGAGTGGATTAAGCAGGCTGCCTACGCCCAGATTCTCCACAGACCACCCCCAACCAGACCTCCGTTGGCCAGCCTGTCCGCCGCTGCTGCAGCACCTGCCTCGGCTGTCTCCGCCGCTGCTGCAGCTCCTGCCTCGGCTGTCTCCGCCGCTGCTGCAGCTCCTGCCTCGGCTGTCTCCGCCGCTGCTGCAGCTCCTGCCTCGGCTGTCTCCGCCGCTGCTGCAGCTCCTGCCTCGGCTGTCTCCGCCGCTGCTGCAGCACCTGCCTCGGTTGTCTCCGCCGCTGCTGCAGCTCCTGCCTCGGCTGTTCCCGCCGCTCCAGCAACTGTTGCCACTACTGTCTCTGCTGCTGCTCCCGATGCCCCACCGTCAGCAGCAGTCTCTACATCGCTGCCCGGTCCCTCCCGGCGCAGACGCCGGACGCGGCGCCCCAAGATTTCTCCCGAGGCCAAGCCTGACATCTCCGCTGAAGCTGCACCAACTGCAGCCGACGTTACCTCCTTTTCCCCGGTGAGTCGGCCGAGTGCAGATGCCGCCGCTCAGGAGAGTCTGGCTAGAGCACCCCGCATTCATGAATTCAATTCAATTCAATTCAATTCAATTCAATTTTATTTATATAGCGCCAAATCATGAAACATGTCATCTCAAGGCACTTTACAAAGTCAAGTTCAACATTGAAGATCAGCTGTGGGATTTTTTCTACGGGGACAGGGACGACCTTCTCCCATGTTGGTCCGCCCCTGACAAGACCCGCACAGTTTACGAGGCTGGGATGCACACCGACTTGCCAGCCATCGCAGAGGTTCCTACCGCACACGCCACGGCCCAAGCCTGCGTGGGTGTGCGCCTATCTGCTCAGCCGGCCGACGCAAGCTCCGCTCAGCCGGCCGACGCAACCTCCGCTCAGCTGGCTATAGTTGAGATTCCTGCTGCGCACGCCACGGCGAAAGCCTGCGTGGGTGCGCACATCTCGCCACCGCCAGTTTTCGCTGACGTCCCGCCGGCCGCCGAGAGGAAAGACCCGCCAGCCGCTGAGAGAGAGGACTTGCCGGCTGCCGGGAAGAAAGGACAGCTCGAGGCCTCCGATGGTGCTGCTGTGCCTCAGCCCGAGGCCTCCGAGGGAGCTGCTGTGCCTCAGCCCGAGGCCTCCGATGGTGCTGCTGTGCCTCAGCCCGAGGCCTCCGTGGGTGCACACATCTCACCGCTGCCGGTCTTCACTGACTTCCCGCTGGCCGACGAGAGAAAAGAGCCGCCGGCCGTCGAGAGAAAAGACCACCCTCAAGCTGAAGTCCTGCAGTCCCGCGAGGGGGTCCCGGTGGACCCGCTTCCTCCCTACGCTCCCGAGTCCAGTGAGGCGGTCCCGGTGGACCCGCCTCCAGTCTACGCTCCCGAGTCCAGCGAGGGGGTCCCGGTGGACCCGCCTCCAGTCTACGCTCCCGAGTCCAGTGAGGGGGTCCTGGTGGACCCGCCTCCAGTCTACGTTCCCGAGTCCAGCGAGGCGGTCCAGGGGGACCCGCCTCCGGTCAAGCCTCCAGAGTCCTCCGAGGCGGTCCAGGGGGACCCGCCTCCGGTCAAGCCTCCAGAGTCCTCCGAGGCGGTTCAGGGGGACCCGCCTCCGGTCAAGCCTCCAGAGTCCTCCGAGGCTGTCCAGGGGGACCCGCCTCCGGTCAAGCCTCCAGAGTCCTCCGAGGCGGTCCAGGGGGACCCGACCTCCGGTCAAGCCTCCAGAGTCCTCCGGAGCGGTCCAGGGGGACCCGCCTCCGGTCAAGCCTCCAGAGTCCTCCGGGGCGGTCCAGGGGGACCCGCCTCCGGTCAAGCCTCCAGAGTCCTCCGAGGCGGTCCAGGGGGACCCGCCTCCGGTCAAGCCTCCAGAGTCCTCCGAGGCGGTCCAGGGGGACCAGCCTCCGGTCAAGCCTCCGAGGCGGTCCAGGGGGACCCGCCTCCGGTCAAGCCTCCATAGTCCTCCGATGCGGTCCAGGGGGACCCGCCTCTGGTCAAGCCTCCAGAGTCCAGAGAGGCAGTCCAGGGGAACCCGCCTCCAGTGCCAGCTCTCCAGTCCAGAGAGGCGGTCCAGGGGAACTCGCCTCCAGCCAAGGCTCCAGAGTGCTCCGAGGCAGACCAGGGGAATCCGCCTCCAGTCAAAGCTCCAAGGTCCTGTGAGGCGGTCCAAGAGGACCCTCCTCCACTCTCAGCTTCAGAACTCTCCGAGGTTCCTTCAGTGGAGTTCCATGACAGGAGAATAAGGGCAAAGCTCCACTGCCAGCTACCTGAGATCCTCCTGCCTCTCTGCCAGCTGACCCAGCCACGACGAGGTCGCCCACCGCGACGCCCGCCTCTGTTCCAGCCACGCCGGGGCCGCCCTCCACGACGACCACCACCAAAGACCCTGCCGTTTCGCCGCCCGATGACTGCGCCTCGCCGGGGTCGCCCACCGCGACGCCCGCCGCCTGAGTCTCTACTGCTCTGCCGCCGGCTGACCCTGCTTCGCCGTCTGCCGCGCCCAGGCCATCCTCCACGGAGCCTGCCGAGAACTCTGCTGCTTTGCCGCCTGCCGCGCCCAGGCCGTCCTCCACGGAGCCTGCCGAGGACTCTCCTGCTCCGCCGCCTGCCGCGCCCAGGTCGTCCTCCACGGAGCCTGCCGAGGACTCTGCTGCTCCGTCGCCTGCCGCGCCCAGGACGTCCTCCGTTGCTCCCAAGCCGCCGTTCAAGAGGCGTTGCTCCCAAGCCGCCGTTCTAGAGCCGTTGCTCCCAAGCAGTCGCTCTCAAGTTTCCCGAGTTCCACGCTCTCAAGTTTCCCGAGTTCCACCGCGCTTCAAGAAGTTTCTGAGTTTGAGTTCCACCGCGCTTCAAGAAGTTTTTGAGTTTGAGTTTCAGCGCGCTTCAAGATGTTTCTGTTCTCCCGGCACCTTTTGTTGGAGTCTGACCCCCCGTCCTGTCCTCCCTCCGCCCACCCGGGATGGGTGTTCCTGTTTTTGAACTGGTGTTTTGTTTAGGCCGCCTGGGATTCGGCCTTGAGGGGGGGGTGATGTCAGGATGCAGTTCTCCTGCTGCACCATGGACAGTTCCGGAGCCTTCCACTACCTTCTCTCCCCTGCTTCACTCCATGCTGGATCAGTTTCACCTGCTGCATTAATCAAGTCTGGATTCATTCCACCTGTTCAACCTCCTACATAAACTCCTCTCATTTCTGCTTTCACTGCTGGTTCGTCAACGTCCTTCCCACGTCTGCTCATGCCTCACGTCTCCCAGCGTCCTTCGTCCCACATCGTGTGCTCCCATCTCCAGCCAGCCTCGTCTCTGCCTTCCTGCCTGCGTTCCCTCAAGTCCCCCGGCTTCGGCTCCACTACGTTCTCCTGCTCCAGCCACGGTCAACATCACTCTGCTGCCATCTGGTACAGTCTACTGGTTACCTTTCCACCACTCATCTCCTTCAATAAAACTCTTAAAACGAAGCTCTGTGTGTGGCTGAATTCAGGCTCAGTAATCAGTACCTGACAATTACATATAATATAATATAATATTACAGCAGCAAATTATTTTCAGGGGATGCATTTTGTGTTCATCTCTAGAATCCTCGCCGATGATATGATATCATATGTGTGTGATGAGTTCAAGTGAAATTAAACTGAGATAAGAGATTTCGAAAAGAGCGATATGACTGAAATAAATTGTATGAATGTAAATTCAATTTCAAATACCAACCCTGTATTTTTATCATAAAAATTCGACTTTGTTCGTGAAGAAATGTTACGATCGTTTTTAGAACAGAACTGTGAATAATAATAATAAGATGAATAGACCTCACCTAATCTGATCTGTTTTATGTGGTGCTAGTAATTCAAATTAAACAACTTTTATGCAAATGGAGATTACCTTACCTTGTTAAAACATGATGATAACATTATGTGAAAAAATAATGTTTTAAGAATAATGATAAAAAAGAAATGTTTTTGAAGAATTGATCATTCACATTTTTTGCCTTTTTATTGAATTTGAAACATGCACTCTGACTCTATTGTTTAAATAATCACCTGTTTTGAAAGCTTCCAAAATATATCAGGGAGAGTCTGTTTTTCAAAATTCTCCCCTCCGGGGCTCGGGCACCGGCATAAGTGCACCCTCCTACTTGAAAGTGTGCAGCCTGCTATTTTAAAAAAAGTTTGACTGCCCTGTGACTTTGTAACCGGACAAAATTTTTCTGTATGTGCTTGCTTCATTACAAAAAAACAACAATAGTTGATTCTGACTATTAAAAAATAAACAACTAAGCCGTATGTCAGGTTTGTAAAGAAAATGTGTATTGATTCCAGTCATTGTTCAAAAAGAATAAGAAACGTTGTATTTAAAGTTATTAACTTTGCTTGTATTTCAAATTTTTAAAACAAGGTTATCCAATTGTTAAACAACGCTGTTACAATATATTTACAACAACTTTATTGGTTCTACTCTCGTCAAGATATTACAACCACAATGTAAATTTGTCTGGAAACAACAACATTTCTATGAAACCCAAATAATGGTAATAATGTAACAACATAATATTGAAAGAACACATTATGAAAAAGAATGACTGCACAAGTGAAAAGGCAAGTGTGCTTTAGCAGAAATTATTTATAATGGCATGTCACAAAGAAAACGAACAACAATATATGACAACTGAAATGTGTAAAAGACTGGAAAACAACTAATATTCTCCTTGCATACAGTATTGACATTCAGGGCAGTGTCCAGGTATGCCATCAGAGTAGCAACGAGTGTACTCTCCTCATCTTCCATTTCCGGTGAAGCTCACACAGTCTTTATATTGCTGGTTGCAGGAAGAACACGTTTCAACCACAAAATGAATCCGATTTTCTGCCTTGAATGACTCTGAAAATTTACCCCAGTTGATCTCACCTGTTAATAAAAAATAGATTTCATGTAGTTCAAATCTAATTTTGCATGTTTTAAGTGAAAAAAGTCAAAGTCCTTACCATCCAGCCAAGCAAATTGAGTCTTCTTCCCGGAAACTGGGTCAGACACAATGGCTTCAAAGCACTTGCATGGCATGCCAGGGTGTGTCTTGGCATGCCAGGGTGAGGTAAGCTTTGTCTTCCTGTGCTAGTACCACCTCCTGGAGAACAGCTTCAAGTCCATTCAAAGGCATCTGAAAACAAAAAAATAAAAACAGGTGCATTGCAAGACTGTCATACCGGAAGAATGGTTATGACACGTGATTATGAATTAATCTTACCTGTAAGATTGGCGATATCCTTTGCACCTGCATGGTGAAGAGGATTAAACAATAATTAATACTTTATATCTCTCAGTACCTCATCATTCCATCTCTAATGGTATAAAAAATGGTATATTAATTTTTTTTATCATTTAGGGTTTTAGTGTCATTTGCACATAAAGATATACAAATCAAAATGACTAGTAACATATATATATTCTGCAAAAATTTAATTGAAATTGTAAAAGTGATATTGCTCAAACAGCCAAGGGCAGGTATTAACTTATTAGATTTATTCAATTACTCTTTAACTTTTGACAAAAAATAAATAAATAATTAGGAATATTTTTCCTTATGTTATACTCAAAATTTACTCAATTTACTCTTGAGTAAATTTTGTTGATACGCAACCTAATGCGTGTAACTTAACTGAATGAAGAACACATTTTAACCTATAAAAAAATAAAACACGATACACAGAAAAATGTTGTTTATGCTAGGTTTCTTCTAACCTTAATTTACTTTCTTGTATTAATATTTAAAATTTTTGGAAATAAAATACCTAACAGTGCACGTAGCTTAATTTTTATTCATATCTGCTGAAATAAATGGGCAATATTACGTTGCAAGTTATGATCAGTAAAACAGTACTTAATAATAGCCATCTATATTTATCCATAAATCCTGATGAGTCCAATCAATTACTTCGACTGCAGTCATGTCTTGATGACATCAAAAGCTGGATGACTTTAAATTTCCTGCATCTAAATTCTGACAAGACCGAAGTTGTAATCTTTGGGCCAGAGTCCTCAAAAAATAAAGTTCTTAATCAATCACTTAATCTGGATGGCATTAACTTGGCCTCTGGTAATAAAGTTACAAATCTTGGTGTTATTTTTGACCAAGACATGTCATTTAAATCCTATATTAAACAGGTTTCCAGAGTTTCCTTTTTTCACCTCTGGAATATCGCCAAAATTAGAAACATTCTGTCCAGGAGTGATGCTGAAAAACTGGTCCATGCATTTGTTACTTCAAGGCTGGACTATTGTAATTCTTTACTATCAGGAAGTCCACAAAATGCAGTTCAAAGTCTTCAGCTGATCCAAAATGCTGCAGCATGAGTTCTGATAAAAATCAACAAGAAGGATCATATTTCTCCAATTTTAGCTTCCCTCTATTGGCTTCCTGTTAAATCAAGAATAGAATTTAAAATTCTTCTTCTAACGTATAAAGCCCTTAATAATCAAGCTCCATCATATATCAGAGCTCTGATTACCCCGTATGTTCCTAACAGAGCACTTCGCTCTCAGACTGCAGGTCTGCTGGTGGTTCCTAGAGTCTCTAAAAGTAGAATGGGAGGCAGATCCTTTAGCTATCAGGCTCCTCTCCTGTGAAACCAACTCCTAGTTTTGGTCCGTGAGGCAGACACCCTGTCTACTTTTAAGACTAGGCTTAAAACTTTTCTTTTTGACAAAAATTATAACTAGAGTGGCTCATGTTACTCTCAGCTACCTTTATAGTTTTACTGCTATAGGCTTAGGCTACTGGAGCATATCAGGATCTAATTTTCTCACTCTATTGAGTTCTACTGTTCTTCAATTATGTATTATGTGTTGTCATTTCTGCTTTAACTTTCTGTTCTCTCTCTTTTATCTTCATAGTAGGTACACCTGGTCTGGCGTTCTGTTAACTGTGACATCATCCAGAGAAGACGGCTCACCCGCTATTACCATCTAATGTAGAACAGATTATTGGATCAATGTGTGCTTCTGTGCTTTTTTGTCTCTCTTGTTGTGTCTCTGCTCTGTCATCTGTAACCCCCAGTCGGTCGAGGTAGATGACCGTTCATACTGAGCCCGGTTCTGCTGGAGGTTTTTCCTTCCCGCTAATGGGTGGTTTTTTTTCCCACTGTCGCTTCATGCTTGCTCAGTATGAGGGATTGCAGCAAAGCCATGTACAATACAAATGACTCTTCCTGTGGCTCTACGCTTCCCCAGGAGTGAATGCTGCTTGTCGGGACTTTGATGCAATCAACTGGTTTCCTTATATAGGACATTTTTGACCAATCTGTATAATCTGACCCAATCTGTATATGATTGAACTTGACTTTGTAAAGTGCCTTGAGATGACATGTTTCATGATTTGGCGCTATATAAATAAAATTGAATAGAATAGAATCTCACCAAATATTTTGTTACTCTTACTTGTGTAATTTATTGCACAGTTACTTATTAAAATATATTGAAGTAGTGCTACTCGTTATTAGAGTATCACATCTGGGTACTACACCCACCTTTGATCGCAGCTGTTAGTTTATAAAAATATTAGACTTTCCAGAAATGTAACATTTGTGTACAAAAACATATTTAAAAAAGATTAACCTTTAAAAATTAAAGAAAAACTCTAGAAAACTGATAATTATGTAAAAAAAAGTGTAGTTTTACATACCGTTATGTTGAGCCATAGCAGCTTTTGCTATATGGTTCTGTACCTTGCACGACTCATCCGCACTGTATGAGCAAAGGGGACAGCAATATGTTGCAAATAGATACGTGGATCTGTATGATTCAAATAACAACCAAAGTTTGAATATAAAATACATTTCTCAAATATACACGTTATCTACGTTTCTATTTTCATCTAATGGTGCCCTGCAGGGAAATAATTATGCTACATGCTAAAATTAGCCTTCCCTGTACGAATTACGAATTTCACTTGTCTACAGCTGTTAATTATATTTTCAACCTAATCTAAAGAATGATTTACTATATGAAAAAAAGTTTTAAGAAGGTAAAAATACCTTTTGCTGACTTTGTGGGTTTTGCATTGGGGATAATGTGCCGAACATCAGTGGAAGAACCTCTCAAATTTCTTTCAGTTGAACTCTCTACTCCGCTTCTTAAGGTACTAGTGATTATGAAAACAGCGACCCCTTTATTTCCGGAGTGCAATAGTCCCATTACCAAATGAGGTATGGGACTGACAGTGGTCCGTCCCCGCCCCTTTCTGTTTGCTGCAGCGAGGTCCTTGTCACCATAGACGTCAGGGTTTCCCGCAGCGCTATCTTGGCGAGGCGGCCGCCTGTCCAAGATAGCGCTACCGCCTCGCCAACATTCCAAAAAAAAAAAAAATGTGACGTTAACACGGGGTTTGTTGTTGTTGCTTTCGCGCGTGCGTGAATGGCAGGGAAAAAACACATGGATACCCCCCGCTACGCGAGTCGGTCCGCGGAAAGAAAACGTGTCGTACCCCCCCGCTCCGCGAGTCGGGCAGCGGAAAACGTGAAAACGTGTCGTAACCCAACCCCCCCCCCCCCAAACTTACCGCCTCGCCTAAGCAAATTCCTGCGGGAAACACTGGACGTAATATAAGAGTAGACCCCGCATTGACCGTCGCTGCGCAGGAATTACATCTTGGGACGGTCGATCCACTACCCTATCCTGCTGATTCAAACTGAACACACTAATGATGCCTCAGCACTGTGGGGCTCATTTTTGTTTAAATCGAGGAACTATCTACGTCAGGGTTCGAGGGATAACTTTTCACAAGTAAGATGAAAAGATATTGTTTATATTTTTGATTACAATGTGATTTTTCTAATATTAGGTAGAGAGATACAGGTCTACACGTCCAAGTCTTTGTGATTTAGTCTCTCCAAAATTGCATCTGCTCCATGAAGGCATCAGAGCTTTGCTAGACATTAGTGAATAAAAAGCAGTGATGTGCGGTAGGGTTCAACGGCGCTCTTTTTTGCACAAAAATATTGGTCATTTTCCGGTAAAAGTCCTCTTTATCTTCAGTTTTAAAACTCTCTCAATCTTAATGGAGACCACTGCCAGGGGGGAAAGGCTTTTCTTGATCAGTCCCGTTCCGGCTGTATGTTTTGAGTCTTTTTAGTGCTTTACTTGTTTAGTATAACTCGCTAATAAAACATCCATAACTTGCTGTGACTCTACAGTTTTGGGATCACGAGCGATTCCCCTTGAGCGCCCCCTACCTAGAGGCCAATGAACTGCCGGCCTCACCTACAACCAATTCTTCAATAAGGAGTAACTGCAGAGCTGTGTGGGCGTTCCGACTGGACGGTCCTTCTGCGCACAGACATGTATACGTAGACGCCGCGTTGTCGGGTGGGAGGCGTGCCGACAGAGCGGCCATCTATCTTAGGTCAGACCAAGCTGCGGTCAGACACAATACAAGTCAATTCAGGAAAATGTACTTTATGTTTTCAGACACTCTGAATCCGGTGAATTCTCACCCGTTTTCTAGATAAATCAACTGACTGAAAACGTCACCCCTTTAGGGGCTACATGGGACCAATTGATTGAATTAAATTATTGTCTAACTTAGTAAATTATTTCGAATTTGTATTGAAAGTAAGCAAACTTCCAGAGCTCCGTCCGAGGATGCCCGATTTTTGCTCCGCTTATGGGTGCGCAAATAAAAGGACACTAGGACACTTGTTTTTTATCAAACAAACCATACATTGAAAAATGTTGCAGAGTTACACAAAAGCATCCGAAGCTTTCGTCCGTTGTAAGGCAGGTGACAGTCCGGATTTTGAATGCCCCACACGCATTTGTCCTTCTTTTTCAGGCTTTATGCAAGGAAGCGGATTTTTTTTTTCCAACTTTGCCTGGCTCTATGCAGCAAAATGTCCAATCGCCTACTCGCACGGATCTGGTTTTTACCTGGGATTACATATAATTAATACGCTGCGCTGCAGCTGTGTGACAGAAGCAGCGCTGTCAACTCCGCCTCTGTATGCTTTCTTTTTTTTCTACAGTCGCTGGTAAATTTCGTGAGTTGCGTTTTTTTTTAGCTTTATTTTTGAACGTGCAGTCGCATATTTGGGGTGTTTCTCCAGTAGAAGCCCTTATCCTGACAGGACAGGATTCTATCGTAGGCTACTACATATAATAGTCCTCGCACTGTTGCTTTCTCCTGACACCGCGAGCCGGTTAATATCTGTCTGCATACAACGCCGTTATTATTACAAATCACATGTGGTGCCTAGGTAAAACTAATACCCTGCGATAGGGATTTTTTTCGTCGGCACGTATTTTTTCTTACGCTCTGCAGTTATACCCTTCTCCAATTCTTTGCCGTGTATGATTGCCCAGCAGCACACGAAAACATGTTACCTGCACACAGTTTGATGACCAAAACACAATAAGCTATCCACATACATTAAATTGTGGAAAATCAGTTCATAACTGTTTGAACAATTGAATTTATGATGTAGAGACAGGAACATGCATTCACAGAATGGAAGCCAGCGCAGTCAACATGGGATTGTGCAATTCCAGGGGAGGACAAGCTCGCTGTGACCTCACCGGCTTCGCTATCAAGCGCCACCAAGTATTTACATGAAAAATAGCGAAAAGTCTGCGATTTTAAAGAGAATATGATCAAAAATGAGGAAATTGGATGAAAAAAATTAGTTATTACAAATGACTGAGTGAATCACAATTTATATTATGTTATCATTATATATTTTCTTTCTTTGCCTCCCCTGACTGCACGTCACTAATAAACAGCATATATATATATATATATATACTGGGTGCGATTTGCCGGGGGGGGTGGGGGGGATTTACCCCCCCTCTGCTTGTGACGTCCCCCCCTCTGGTCATTCACGTTTTATCCCTGGGGGAGATACATTCCCCCCCCCCCTTTCTGGTCTGAATTAAAAAATGTAGATAAATTAGGGCTGTCAGTTTTAACGCGTAAGACCACAACGCCGACATTTTTTTTTGTCGCCGTTAATCGCGCGTCAAAACACACACACACCATTCCCTAATGTTTTTCCCCACTGCGCTCCCGGACTGTGTTTCTTTTACCCTCGGCACTTTCCATAGTTTCAAGAGAGCTAGAGACTGTAGCAAAACAGACCCGCGCTCACTGTTGCACAGGCTGTTCATTTCATGCGACTTTGGGCTTCTTTTATTCTAAAGGCGCTTGTAAATTTTATAAGTCACGGGTTGCGGGTTTTTTTGGGCACATTTCTGAAAGTGAAATCGCTTATTTGGGCTCTAAAATAAGTGACGAAACAGCGGTTATTAAGAGACCTGTTTTCACTAGACACTTTGTATCCAGCTGAAATATCCCTCCGCCATAGGAGCCGACGGTAGTAAATGCAGACAGAGCAACTCTGCACGTATTTTCTGCAGTTTACGGTGCAATAACCGGTGATAACTGCTGAAAGTAGATTACTTGGTGCAGATCACCATTTTAAGCAGACATTGGTTCTGAAGATGAGCTTTTAACATGCTGATAACATTGCAGAAACCCAACCCATAAACCGTACTTTAATGCTTATTAATTTGTTTTCTCTGTATTTGACAAACTAAGGCTGAATCACGTTGCCAAACGAAGGACCTGGAGTTACTAAACAGTTGCTAAACAGTCTCTTTCAGGGTATTAAGCTCCTGCCCAGTTGCAAGCAAAGTGTAAGACTGGAATGACCTGGAGATTTAAAACCTTTTTCCAGGCTTAAACTGTATGAATATGGATATAAACAGTTAGCAAAAATATTCAAAGAAGTTATTGTTGGTGTGAAAGCTCAGAATTAGATGTGTGTGTGTGAGAGAGAGGGAAAAAACGAACAATAAAACTTATGACTTTATTGAAATGTAAAATTTTTATTAATGCCTAATACCATGTCTATCTTTGTTTAGGAGGCAAAAAAATATATCGGCATGGTATTTATTTACGAATTTATTTACACATTGTGTAAACATCAGGGCGTCATGATTAGTCATTTAGCCTTTATAGTCCAGAGTTTAACATTTGGCACTAGGATGTTTTCATTCCAGTTCTGAAAAGTGCTTGAAAAATAACAAAATAAAAATATTTTTTGTACAAGCATGTATTTTATTAGTGTCATTTATTGCAAAATTGCATATTAAAATGCCCAAACAGGCTATTACACTTTCAGAAATAAAAGGATAAAACATACAATTAATTTGCAATTAATCTCGAGTTACCGCCGACAGACGGGGACAAACGGGTCAGTTGTCCCGGGCCCAGGACAGAAGTGGGGGGGGGGGGGGAAACTGACACTCTGGCTGACCATTTTATTTGAAGCCTTCAGTTCGTATTGATGATCAAATAATTGTTTTAAATAAATAAATAAATATATATATATATATATATATATATATATATATATATATATATATATATATATATATATATATATATATATATAATGAATAACGTGTAAAATATTTCAGCACATAATTTCCCAGTCGTTGATAGTGTTAGTACATCCACTGACTGTAAAATTACCTATAAAACATTTTCACACAGCCAGAAAACTACTTGTTGCAACCGAATCCTGTGGGGTTCTGTGAGAGTAGGGAGTAGCAAGATGGCGGCCAGTGACTTCAGTTTCCCGGGCAAATCAGCATTCCAGTGAATAAATAGAGATCAGTGGTAGTGACAGTGACAGCTGTGTCCTCCGAAGGCATATGTGGGCTGGGCCCTTAGAAGGCAACAATGCAGTAGGCCATATATGTACTTCCGGTTGGTACAGACTGATCGAGCAGACAACGCTCCCTGCTGTCCGATCCAGGGTACTACCCACAAGTCACAGATCATATTTACCTGTGAGACATTTGTGTCAAAAGTGAAAATGAAGGCGTAACTTGTAAAGTTGAATTTGTGACTCACAGCAGCAGATTTGTGCAGTTGTATTTATTGATTTGTATTAGTGTTAAGGAAAAAAAATATAAAAAAATATATTTTTTGAAGATTTTAATACACGTGTTTGACTTTGTTTTGCACCATTTGTTTTAGATTTAATTCTACAAATACAAAACTTGGAATGAAACTCTCTCTACAACTTTAAATTCACACGTACGAGGCACAAATACTTTTGGAACAAAATAACCTTCATATTATTGAGTCAACTCCCTCCAATTATTTAAATTGGAGGGAGTAGCAACCATCTTTCAGTCTCATTTATTAGTTAGTCCCAGGCCAATTAATAACTACAGTTCTTTTGAACATTTAACCCTCAGTTTCCCTCATCCAAACTGCAAAGCAATAAAACCCCTTTATAAAACCCATTTTATATCGTCCACCAGGCCCTTACTCTCAGTTTTTGGATCAGTTGTCAGACTTCCTATATGATTTGGTGTTAAACACTGACAAGGTTATTATAGTGAGGGATTTTAACATTCATGTTGACACAGAATGTGATAACCTTAGTGATCACATTCATTCCTTCGCAGAGTTAGAGCAGCCTTTTTTTTAATCATTAATTGAGGGGCACTATTTCAGACATGATTAATCTATCCTTGATACATGGATATGTACCACAGGCTTTTAAAGTAGCTGTTATTAAACCTTTACTTAAGAAACCTTCTCTTGGTCAAGATGAGTTAATAAATTACTGACCTATATCTAGCAACTACTTTCTCAAGAATTTTAGATAGGAAAAGAAGATTAATCAACTATGTGAACATTTACAAAGTAATGACCTACTTAAAGAGTTTCAGTCAGGCTTCAGAGCTCATCATAGCACTGAAACCATAGACATCATATACGTAGACGCCCCATTGTATGCTGCCGGCCGCTAGACTGACGTGCCTACAGGGCGGCCATCTTGGGTCAGACCACAGATCAGACATCTGCTGTCAAAATGAATAGGAGGCAGCTCAGATTTAATTCAAATCATATGTTCACAATGCTGGTGACTTTTCAGACAGATTACACATATTTATTCAGAACAAAAACAATTTAAACTGAAGTCTAACGGGATGATATATATACTCACAGTTATATATTTTCAGTTACATATTAATATAATAAACAGAAATTATACACACATCTCTCTCTCTCTCTCTCTCTCTCTCTCTCTCTCTCTCTCTCTCTCTCTATATATATATATATATATATATATATATATATCTTCAGTCAGATCTTTTAGAAATCAGGGTGTTTAATGTACTTTTCTCCGCTTCCATCCCTGCTACCCATTAGCACATATTGTGTTTCTGCCGGAAAAAACTGTAACTGTAAAGTATGAGGATTATCTATCATAAAATCTTACTTATGGAAGGTAATTCCCCAGGATCTGGTTCCTAGTGTCCTTTTATTTGCACACCCATAAGCGGAGTAAAAGTCGGGCTTCCTGGGACGTAGCTCTGGAAGTTTGCTTACTTTCAATACAAAATCGAAATGATTTATTAAGTTAGACAATAATTTAATTCAATCAATTGGTCCCATGTAGCCCCTAAAGGGGTGACGTTTTCAGTCAGTTGATTTATCTAGAAAACGGGTGAGAATTCACCGGATTCAGAGTGTCTGAAAACATAAAGAACATTTTCCTGAATTGACTTGTATTCTGTCTGAGCGCAGTTTGGTCTGACCTAAGATGGCCGCTCTGTCGGCACGCCTCTCACCCGAGAACGCGGCGTCTACGTATTCATGTCTGTGACTCAAACAGCTCTGGTGAAGGTCACTAATGATATTCTCATGGCTTCAGATGATGGACTTGTGTCTGTACTTGTCCTGTTAGATCTCAGTGCTGCATTTGACACAGTTGATCACAATATTCTCCTACAAAGACTTGAGCATACTGTAGGGATTAAGGGGAAAGCATTAGGCTGGTATAAATCTTATCTATTGGACAGATTCCAGTTTGTTCATGTTAATAATAAATCTTCTTCAAACTCTAGGGTCACTTGTGGAGTATCAAAGGGTTCATTCATTGGACCAATTATCTTTACTAAATAAATAAATAAATAAAATATATATATATATATATATATATATATATATACTTCCAATTGGCAAAATCATCATACTGCATGGGATTCATTTCCACTGTTATGCTGATGGCACTCAGCCAAGGACCGCAGAACCGGTAGGGCCGCGGCCCTACCTACTTTTGATGATCAAACATGTAAAATAATATATATAAATAAAATTAAATTATTCAATAGCTATTTATTCAAATGCACAATAGTCTATGGCAGCAGCATCATTCTCCAATGAGAAAGCGATAAATCATCCCATCTAAAAATGTATAGGGTAGTTCACTGTTTTCATCCGGGTTTTTCGCGCATGCGCGACTGGTAGGCAAAAGGCGAACACAATGACGGACGCAAACAGAGAAACTGCTCCAGACAGCCGCAGAAGCAGCTGCTGCTGCTGCCGCTTCTCCGGCCCGTGTAGCGATCGCCACCTCCCCTCCGCCGCTATTTAAGTAGAAAAATGACTAGAGCAGAATTAAGTTGTATTTACCGGAGATGAAGTGTAGACTTCAAATTCTGTCGGCTGATGGCTCCCCCATTCCATTGGGAGTGTCTGCCTGCGCTCTTTTCATTGAAAATATCCATTTCCTTCTTCGTCCTTCCTCCTTCGGTAAACGACAGAAACGTACATCCGACGATTTGGAATGCCTCTCTGTGCAACCGGTGTTGTTCCCCCATGGAAATCTGTTTCCCCTGTGTCGGGAGCGCGCATTGCAGCGAGGGAGGCTGGGCTGAACACTGTCACGTCACTTCTGATAGATTTCTCGGTTAAAACCAAAAATTAAAAAAACTCAAGTCAAGGTTTTAAAATTTACTTTAATCGGTAGCTGTTTCCAAAATTATAAAATACACACCACAAATTAATAAAACAAGATCTTTAAACATTTTTTTTTTTTTAGTTTATTTGTCAGGGACAATGCAGCGCACATTATTACATTCATAATTGTAATAGGCAGAGCCATAACAAAATGTGTAAATGTGTTGCATGAAAGGTTTCTAGCCTATAGGCTAATTCGCAACAGTAAAAAATCACGTGATGCACATTTGCATTATTGATTGAAGGACTAGCAATTCCGCTGGGTTAACTCGCTACTTCTTCTAAAAAACAGCGTAGGAAGAGCCTGCTTTACTTTGTGGTGTGTATTTTATAAATTTGGAAACAGAAACCGATTAAAGTAAATTTTACAACCTTGACTTGAGTTTGTTTTTTTTAAACAAGAAATCTATCAGAAGTGAAGTGAAAGACTTAAAAATAGCATAAGCAGACCCTGTTTTATTAATTTGTGGTGTGCGCACAACACCGGACCTGGACGTAGCGCTGACGTCACGCGTGAACTACCCTATTGGCTGATTGTGTCATGTGATGTAAACAAAATGACCACTACTTCGTTAGCTTCGTTAGCTTAGCTAGCTTTAAGGCTGCGTCCACTGCAAGTGCTGAGAGGTGTTTCTCGTCCCTCCGTCGTATCAAGACCTATCTGAGATCAACAATGACCCAGAAAAAGACTAAATAGCTTGATGTGCGCCCACACACACAGGGATCTTTTGACCATAGTGGATGCTTTAAGGATAGGACTTCATCCAGCATAATGACAGAGGGGGACACTTTTTCGGGCACTTTTAGAGCAGGGGTGAGTTTGACTTTTCTTTTTAAAGTATTTTTATTCTGTAAATATTGTGTTAGCTGTAATATAATGATTGTAAGTGGAAATAAATACGGGGCGTGTGTGCTGGAACGTCAGAAAAAAAAGTTAAATAAATGGGTAGTTCACTTTCATCCGGGTTTTTCGCGCATGCGCGCCGGACTGATGGGCCCGACCAATTTGAAATGCGTTCCGCGGTCCATGCACTCAGCTATATTTGTCCATAAATCCTGATTAATCCAATCAACTAACTTCGACTACAGTCATGTCTTGATGACATCCAAAGCTGGATGACTTTAAATTTCCTGCATTTAAATTCTGACAGAAGTTGTAATCTTTGGACCAGAGTCCTCAAAAAATAAAGTTCTAAACCAATCACTTAATCTGGATAGCATTAACTTGGCCTCTGGTAATAAAGTAAAAAATCTTGGTGTTATTTTTGACCAAGAAATGTCATTTAAATCCCATATTAAACGGGTTTCCAGAGTTTCCTTTTTTCACCTCAGGAATATCGCCAAAATTAGAAACATTCTGTCCAGGAGTGATGCTGAAAAACTGGTCCATGCATTTGTTACTTCAAGGCTGGACTATTGTAATTCTTTACTATCAGGAAGTTCACAAAATGCAGTTCAAAGCCTTCAGCTGATCCAAAATGCTGCAGCAAGAGTTCTGATGAAAATCAACAAGAGGGATCATATTTCTCCAATTTTAGCTTCCCTTCATTGGCTTCCTGTTAAATCAAGAATAGAATTGAAAATTCTCCTTCTAACGTATAAAGCCCTTAATAATAAAGCTCCATCATATATCAGAGCTCTGATTACCCTGTATGTTCCTAACAGAGCACTTCGCTCTCAGACTGCAGGTCTGCTGGTGGTTCCTAGAGTCTCTAAAAGTAGAATGGGAGGCAGATCCTTTAGCTATCAGGCTCCTCTCCTGTGGAACCAACTCCCAGTTTTGGTCCGTGAGGCAGACACCCTGTCTACTTTTAAGAATAATCTTAAAACTTTCCTTTTTGACAAAGCTTATAGTTAGAGTGGCTCATGTTACCCTGAGCTACCTTTATAGTTATGCTGCTATAGGCTTAGGCTATTGGAGGACATCAGGGCCTATTTTTCTCACTCTATAGAGTTCTACTGTTCTCCAATTTTGCATTCCTTGTTGTCATTTCAGCTTTTAACTTTTTGTTCTCTCCTTTTTTTCTTCATAGTAGATACACCTGGTCCTGCGTTCTGTTAGCTGTTATCATCTGTTAGATGATCTGTCATCCAGGGAAGACAGATCATCCGCTATTACCATCTAATATAGAACAACTTACTGGATCAATGTGTGCTTCTGTCCATGTCTGTTTCTCTTGTTGTGTCTCTGTTCTGTCTTCTGTAACCCCAGTCGGTCGAGGCAGATGACCGTTCATACTGAGCCCGGTTCTGTTGGATGTTTTGCCTTCCTGTTAATGGGTGGTTTTTCTTTCCACTGTCTCTTCATGCTTGCTCAGTATGAGGGATTGCAGCAAAGCCAAGTACAATGTAGACGACTCTCCCTGTAGCTCTACGCTTCTTCAGGAGGAGTGAATGCTGCTTGTCTAGACTTTGATGCAATCAACTGGTTCCCTTATGTATGAAATTTGTGACCAATCTGTATAATATGATTGCATTTGACTTTGTAAAGTGCCTTGAGATGACATGTTTCATAAATTGGCGCTATATAAATAAATATATTGAATTGCTTTCCTATATCCACTGATGCTGTCTTACCAACAGAGACAATCAGAGTATTTCCTAACCGGAAACCATGGGTGGACAGTTCGGTGTGGTACCTGCTGAAGGCCAGGGATTCAGCATTCAGATCTGGAGAATGGCCTACCGCAGGAATAGAAGCAAACTTAAAAAAGGCCTCCAGAAGGCCAAGCAAGGGTACAAGCAGCACATCAAGGACCACTTTAGCAGGAACAATCCGCGCAACATGTGGAGAGGCATCAGAAACATCATGGTCTACAAGCGCTGGGACCGGTGCCTGTGCAATGACCCGGCTCTCACTGAAACCTTAAACAGCTTCTTTGCACGTTTTGACTCTCCAAGCTGCAGGGAGAGTGAACATCTTCCCCAGCCAGAGGAGCACCATCAGCCTCTCGTCCTGCAGCTCCACAAAGTGACCTCTTCCCTGAAAAAGGTCAACACCAACAAGGCCGCAGGTCCAGACATGGTGTGAGCCCGGATGCTTAAATCGTGTGCTGACCAGCTAGCAGGGGTTTTTCTGAACATCTTCAACCTCTCCCTGTTGCTCTCCGTGGTTGCTGCCTGTCTGAAATCATCTGTTATCATGCCTGTCTCCACAAAACCTATCATCATCTGCCTCATTGATCATCATCCCATCGCTCTGACCCCCTTCATCATGAAGTGCTTCAAGAAGATCCTCCTAAAGTACATCAAGGATACCATCTCTGCTGGCCTGGACAGCCTGCAGTTTGCCTACAGGGAGAATCGCTCCACAGAGGACGCTGTTAGCACTGCACTCAGCTCTAACTCATCTGCAGCAGCACAACTCCTATATCCAGATGCTCTTCATGGACTCCAGCTCAGAATTCAACACCGTGCTCCCAGAAATGCTGGCTCGGAAGCTCCACAACATAGGATTATCCACACCTCTGCTCCTGGATCAGCTAAGAAGCCTTACATATGCATTCCTGTTAAAATAAAGTTGTAACTAATTTAAAAACAAACAAATATATTTCAATGAAAATATAAAGAAGAAGAAAAAAGCTGCAGTAACCCTATTGTGTTTGTCTGCACAAGCAAAATCAATACTGTAATCTTCTTGAACCACCTTTTCACTTAATTTCAGCATTTTGTTTTTTGGTAACGGTCCCTCAACATACAACACCTGACTTAAGAATATTAGTACACTCTACCTGCCAAAAGCTCCCCATATCTCTCAGATTGTGTAGATAGTATCTCTTTTTCACAGAGCACTTCAACTACGCACAGGTATCCTGTCAGATTTTGTTGTAGACTAGCTATGCCAGTCCAGAACTTTAATCCTCCTCTCATGAAGCCAATTCTTTTCTTGATTAGTTCATGAAAAAGTTGAACTCATTAACAACAGCACTGGGTTAAATCTACAGGAACGAAAAAGAAAAATAATTAAATTTGTTAATTTTTCTTATGATTTTAAACAGAGAGAGATGACAAAACCATCCATCCGTTTTCACACACGCTTATCCCTATTGGGGTCGCAAGGGGTGCTGGTGCCTATCTCCAGCTGTGATTGGGCGAGAGGCTGGGTTCACCCTGGACAGGTCGAGATGACAAAACCTTTCAACACAAAAATTTGTAAGTACAAATATATTAAGTTTCCTGTGTCAGATTTTATCTCCCAAATAAATATTTTGGCAGCAAAATTGTTCTTATTTGATCACTCATATTTCTCTACTCCACTGGTCTGTAGAACATTTTCTTAGTCATGACGTCACACTCTCGATAGTTCAGAAAGATTGATACAATATACGGTAACAGTCAAAATTTCATATCAGACCTGATTGCATTAAAATAAATTTAAAAACAACTGAGCAATCTCTAGTTGCAGTTAGGTTTGTCCTGTCAGAATAACATCAAATTAAATCATAGAACAACCTTCAACACATCAATGGGGTTCTGTTCAATCACAAGACAACTATTGCAATTAAAAGTATATTTTCAATTCATACATGTTACTAAAAATAAAGAGAGACAAATAATATGAAAGGTGAGTATTTGACAGTCAATATGCAGCAAGGAGAAGAAGCATCTGTAGAGTAGGCCTCCTTAACAAAAGATAGACAGATACTGGGAGCCACCTCCCTCTGCTGCTCTCTTTCACCGTTTATTTTTTCAATCTTTAAATTTTGCAGAGAGTTTTAGCATCATACACCTCAATAAAGCTGCATTTACAGACACACAGGCAAGCATGTATTCCAAACATGGGAAGGGGACACCAAGCAGGAAAGCAGAGATTCATAAGTACGTACCACATTGCTCCTCTTTTTCTTCTTCATTCCATCTTGCTCGCTCTTTTCCACTCAGTAGGGGAGGCACTAACAAAGAAATGACTTTGATGATGTGACAATCTCACTTTAGAGAAAGCAAGACTGGGTTAATAGAAAGAAGGCTAATGCTAACCAGCCAGCAGCTTAGCATGAGATGGTGAGATGGGAGGGATGATTATGATGATAGGGCACCTTTCAGTATGGAAATAGAGCTTGAGCCACAGAGAAGGGGGGGCTTTGTTGCCGTAGAGATTGAGATGATGTGATGAAGGAGGTGGAGCTGAGCTATGATTGGCTGACAGGGTGTGGTAGCCCCTTTGCTAAGAGAGAGGGGAGAGCAGGAGGAGGAGTAAGATGACAAAGCAAAGCCAGAGATGTGACTGGCATCTGCTCTTCTTTTCTACTTTATACTAACAGAGAATGAAAAGCCAAAAAGGGTCATTGATGCCCTCATCATGGTTGCTCCTATAGGTGTAAAAACTTATAAAATGTTTTATTGACTTCTTTTCTTTGAAGAAAAACAAAATATTTTCCCTTCGCAACATTTTATGAAACAAAAGGTAATACTTGAATAAACTAAGTAGAATAATGTCAAGTTCAGTTTGGATCAGGTTTAATTTAATGACAACAGCAGATTTGTGTAATAATTTAAGTCTACAGATGTATTTTGTTTTCTTTAGTTTTGAAATGCATACAGCTCAGGCAAACCTATTAGAAACAAGAAGATTGTTTCTAATAGGAAATGAGATGGCATCCCTCAAAAGATAATCTGAAATTAGCATGAATTAAAAAAAAAAACATCTGTATAATCTGATTTTTGGCATAACAGCTATCAATTCAATTACATTTTCAATTCAGTTTTATTTATATAGCGCCAATTCACAACACATCGTCATCTCAAGACACTTTACAAAGTCAAATTCAATCAAATCATACAGATTGGTCAAAAGGTTTACTATCTAAGGAAACTCAATAGATTGCATCGAGTCTTAGCAAGCAGCATTCACTCCTCATGAAAGAACATAGAGGAACAGTGGACAGTCATCTGCATTGTCGATGGCTTTGTAGCAATCCCTCATACTGAGCATGCATGAAGTGACAGAGGAGAGTAAAACTCCCCATTAACAGGAAGCAAAACTTCCTGCAGAACCAGGCTCAGTATGAACGCTCCTCTGCCTCGACCGACTGGGGGTTAATTCAATTCAATTTTATTTATATAGGGCCAATTCATGAAACATGTCATCTCGAGGCACTTTACAAAGTCAAATTCAATCCTATTATACAGATTGGTCAAGAATGTCCTATATAAGGGAACCAGTTGATTGCTTCAAAGTCCCGAGGAGCAGCCTTCACTCCTGGAGAAGCGTAGAGCTACAGGGAGAGTCGTCTGCATTGTACATGGCATTGCTGCAATCCCTCATACTTAGCAAGCATGAAGCGACAGTGGGAAGAAAAACTCCCCATTAACGGGAAGGAAAACCTCCGGCAGAACCGGACTCAGTATGAACGGTCATCTGCCTCGACCGACTGGGGTTACAGAAGACAGAGCAGAGACACAACAAGAGAGACAAAAAAGCACAGAAGCACACATTGATCTAGTAATCTGTTCTACATTAGATGGTAGTAGCGGGTGAGCCGTCTTCTCTGGATGATGTCACAGTTAACAGAACGCCAGACCAGGTGTACCTACTATGAAGAAAAAGAGAGAGAGCAAAAAGTTAAAGCAGAAATGACAACACATAATGCATAATTGAAGAACAGTAGAACTCTATAGAGTGAGAAAATTAGATCCTGATATCCTCCAATAGCCTAAGCGTATAGCAGTAAAACTATAAAGGTAGCTCAGAGTAACATGAGCCACTAGTTATAAGTTTTGTCAAAAAGGAAAGTTTTAAGATTAGTCTTAAAAGTAGACAGGGTGTCTGCCTCACGGACCAAAACTGGGAGTTGGTTCCACAGGAGAGGAGCCTGATAGCTAAAGGATCTGCCTCCCATTCTACTTTTAGAGACTCTACGAACCACCAGCAGACCTGCAGTCTGAGAGCGAAGTGCTCTGTTAGGAACATACGGGGTAATCAGAGCTCTGATATATGATGGAGCTTGATTATTAAGGGCTTTATACGTTAGAAGGAGAATTTTAAATTCTATTCTTGATTTAACAGGAAGCCAATGAAGGGAAGCTAAAATTGGAGAAATATGATCCCTCTTGTTGATTTTCATCAGAACTCTTGCTGCAGCATTTTGGATCAGCTGAAGGCTTTGAACTGCATTTTGTTCATATACTCTCACTTAACAGATCATTAGAACCAGGCAAAAATTACTCAGTGTTCATTTCAGGTAAAATCTTAGCATTACAGATGTAATTTAGAAACTGCTTGTCAAACTAATGGGAGCTGTTATAGGAAATTCAGATCCCCCACTTTCAGTGACTATTTCCATTGGTATAGTCTTTCTACTTTTAGGTCCAAGCTTATTGATTTCTCTCCAAAAGTGTTGTGAATACTGATTAGCAATTGATCCAAAAGAAGATCATTCCTCCTCCTGTACCACCTTTTATAGAATCTTAGTTTTTTTAAATCAAAATCTGATTGAGATGTTTTAGTTGATGTACTAACGCTGATAGCACTATCGAGCAACGGCGGAGCGATATGAAAACAAACATCACGTTTCAAACGAAACATAGTTGCGTTGACTTGGTTATAGCACTAACGTTATTTGGGAAAATAATAGCCCTATGCTAGCAGACTGTTGGCGCCAGAGATAGGGACTCGAGTTTGTGATTCGTACTCGAGTCACACTTAAGTCGCATATTTAATGACTTCAGACTCGACTTAGACTTGCATTTGAAGGACTTCAGACTCGACTGAGACTCGTGATTACCGACTTGTGAACAACGCTACATGACACATCCACGCGGGCGTGCAACCCATACAGATATGGCGGCGACGATTAGCACCCCTGTTTCGGTCACACCATTCATAATAACCTTTGTTATTATGAATAAAAAACTGGCAAGTGGAAAGGGACAGAGCAGCATGGAGTCCTTTCTGACAAAAGGAGTACAGGTGTACAGCCCAGGACATCCCAGACATAAGGCTATTACTGATCGGGAAAATGGTAACTTATGGCAGGAAACAAGTGAGGAATTACAGGATGATGTAGCATCCATCTGGAGCAATTGTCGGCAACAGTGCCTACAGTGCTTTGCACATACCTTGCAACTTGTTGTGCGAGATGGATTGAAAGAGACAAAAATCTTAAACAGTGCATGGCAAAATTTACTAAACTCTGCAGTTTGCTGCATTCTACATGCAGCATGAAGGAAGCATTTGAGGCTCAATATGGAGCCAGTCACAGCATCCCATCTGCTGTATCAACAAGATGGAACTCAACGCTTTACCTTGTAGAAGCAGTCACTGATTTGGATCCCCAAAGCCTAAGTGATCTACTGGAAACTCAGGGACATAAAGGGCTGTGCCTTTCAGCTCGAGAATGGAGCCAGCTTAAGGAACTTGTAGAAATTCTGGCCCCTTTTCTCCAAGCAACATACCTTACTCAAGGGGAGAAAGTAGTGACAGTCAGTGCAGCTCTTCCCTGTGTACTGTCGCTCAACAGTCACCTCACTAACATGCTAAAGACAACTCGTCATCTCACTGGTCTCATTAAAGCGCTGCAAACATCACTTCATCATTGTTTTAAGGGCATGTTTGTGAACGTCAGATTAGATGTCCCTGCTCAGCTTGCTGAAGATCTTTCATTTGGAGATAACCTTTATATGATGTCTGCATTCCTTGATCCATCATTCTGCCTCTTTTGGCTGGAACAAGATGTTGGTGCACCAGAGGAAGTCAATAGTGAAGTGAAGGAGAATGTTACATTACATTTCACAGTGGTGTTTCCTACATTAATTCCCTCATTGTCCTCAAAACCTCCACTGACGAAACATTCATAGTCTGCATCATAATCTATTTCATAATCAGTAGGTGGAACATTATCTGTAGTACTAATGTTAAATTTTGCACACAATGATTCTAATTTATACCCTTTCTAAGGGAGGATGTGTAAGATTTTCCTTCGGGCGGGGCTGAGCAGCTTGGCAAAGCTCACTGACCGGCTAAAAATAACTCAGCCTGCTATTTTTCTCTCCCACTGACAGACAAAAAGCAGAGAAGTTCGCAGATCCTATTGCCAAAAGTTTTCGCACCAGCAAAATCACTTGCACAACTATTATCCAACTTTCAAGCACAAAGTTTAAGTATCTGCACCCACATCTTGTCAACACAGCAGCTTAACTAAGTATACACTTTGGTCCACCAAGATTTCTTACAAGAATAAAAGTTTCCGAGGGGGACTTCCGGTGACTTCCCGAGATGGCGGCGGCTTGAGCGGACTACTCCTCCAGTAAATCTTAATTTGACCCCCATTATTTGCCAAATATAACGAAAAATGAGTAAAATGGAGTCTGTAAGGTGGTCTAGAATGGGGAAAAGGGACGGGAATAGGAAAACCACGAACGAAGACTTGGCACAAGAAAGAAAGACGGCAGGTAGCTCATCAATACATCAGCTCCCTGACGAAGCTAATGCTAATCCGCTTTCCACTGATGCGACAGGACTAACGCAAATTCTGGGGGAGTTACGGGATTTTCGAAAAGATATGAAACGGCAGTTTGATGACATTAAGTCAGAACTTTTCAACGTACACCAGAAAATTAAGGAGACGGAAGACCGAGTTGATTTGGTGGAGGAGCGGGCAGAGAACATGGAGCAGATATTGAGCAAGATGGCCGAACTGATTAGCCAACAACAGGAAAAACTGCTCGACCAGGAAGGGAGATCACGAAGAGAAAACATACGGATATACAACGTGCCAGAGGGAGCAGAAGGATCATCGATGAGAGATTTTGTGGATAAATTGTTTAAGGACACCCTGGAGATTGAACCAACTATGGAATTGGACATAGAGAGAGCCCACCGAGCGCTGGCTCCGCCACCCGCCGGGGACAGAAACAACAGGCCAAGATCCATTGTTGTTAAGTTTCTCCGCAGCAGAACCAAGGAAGAGATTTTACGGAAAGCGTGGGGGAAGAAAGGCGTGCTTCTACACGGCAAACCGATATATTTTGATCATGATTATCCTCCCACAGTGCTGCAGAAACGTAAAGAATACTCGGAGGCCAAACGGATCTTGAAGCAGAAAAAGATCAGATTCCAATCCCCTTTCCCCGCTAAACTACGAGTTTTTTACGAGGGGGAAACACGGCTTTACCAGACAGCGGCAGAGGCGACGAAGGACATGAAGGAGCGCGGTTTGCCTGTCCCCCTAATCAAGCCAAAGGAGAGCCTGGCTGAGCAGCTATCCCGCACCGCTTGGAAGAAGATCGGCTCGAGACAAGCCTCAGGAGAGGAGCGAGAGATGAGTATCAGAGAAAGACTGAGTGAGTTCAGAAGAGAAACTAGTTCTCTCCAAGAAGAGCTCTGAAGAGATGCATTAATAAGCGGTAAGCTAAATAATCCTTAAGTAATCAATAAGATATAAACTGTGAGGACAATGTATCTCAGATAGTTCGACTGCTCTGTATTACGGACATTTTCGTTGTGATATTGTATATATTCCCTAGCCCCAACCTAGACGAGAAATAATAAATGTACCGAGGAGGAATGGACACAAAATGGACAGAAACAGCTTTAGCGTAGTTGGGGGCCCTCCCCTCTTTTCTAAGGGAGGTCTTCCCCCAGGGCTAGATGGTTTTCCTAGCCAAGTTCAGGGTCATTTGTTCAGGACCCCAACCTTGGAATCTCAAGTTTGTTTTCTTTTCTTTACGGTTAAGTTATTGTTTACATTTGCTCAGAGAGTGGATTGGTTAAGCTTTGCTATCCGACATCCAAAAATGATCAACAAGACAACCAGACATGGCTAACAGTAAGATAAACATAATTACTTTTAATGTTAATGGTCTACTCAATCCAATTAAAAGAAGCAAAATCCTGTCAAAAATGAAAAAGGAACAGGCCCACATAGTGTACTTACAAGAAACCCACCTGAACAAAAGTGAACATGAAAAACTAAGAAGAATGGGTTTCAACCAATTGTTCTTTTCCTCATACAGATCCGGACATAGAAGGGGAGTGGCTACTCTCATCTCAAATAAGATACATTTTGAAAAGTTATATGAACTGGCGGATAAAGAAGGCAGGTTTGTGCTTGTGAGAGGCAATTTGGGGGGAAACCTGGTTACATTATTCAATATATATGCTCCTCCAGGGAGCGATATTGATTTTTTCAAGAAATTAACTAATATATTGGTAAAAGAAACACAGGGTGTTCTGATTTGCGGAGGAGACTTAAACATTCGTTTGCAACCAAAGTTGGATTCTTCCAGGGAGAAAGCCTACCAGAAAGAACAGCAATATAAAAAAATAAATACACTATTTAAGGAAGTCGGCCTGATAGACATATGGAGAGACTTTTACCCCAGTAAAAAGGACTATACACATTATTCAGCCACTCACTCAGTATACACTAGAATTGATTATTTTATGACATTTACAAAAGACAGAGACAAAATAGACAGATGTGAGATTGGAACAATAGACATGAGTGACCACTCACCTGTATACCTAACAGTGGACCTAAGCCTACAAAAAAGAAATAATTTATGGAAATTAAATTCAGGTTTGCTTAATAACCAGTGGTTCAAACAGGAAATACGGAAGGAAATTGGTTCTTTCTTAGATCTCAATGACAATGGAGAAGTATCTCCTCCGATATTATGGGACACTCTTAAAGCGGTTTTGAGGGGAAAAATTATAGCAATGTCATCGTACATAAAAAAACTAAGAAATAAAAGATCAGAGGAATTACATAAAAGATTGGAAGATCTAGAACAAAAACATAAACAAAATTGTACACCAGATATACTGGAAGACTTAAAGAGAATTAGAAATGAAATAAATGATATGGCAACACAGGAAACTATGAAAAATCTTATGTTTCTTAAACAAAGACACTATGAAGGCGGATCAAAATCTATGAGGATCCTAGCATGGAAACTAAAAAAGAAAACAGCAGAGAATACAATCCATAGAATCAGAAACCCCAAATCAAAATTATTACAGAACAAATTAAATGACATTCAGGAAGCATTTGAAATATTTTACAAGACCCTATATTCAAAAATCTCTGGAGGAACTATAGAAGAAATTGATGAATATTTGAACTCACTAGAGCTGCCTGTTATGAACGAGGAACAGAATGAAATAATGACATCAGACATTACAGAAAAAGAATTGAAAAACACAATAAGTAGATTAAGGCCATGTAAATCACCTGGGTCGGATGGATACACGGCAGAATTTTATAAGGAATTTCAGAAAGAGTTAATTCCAATCCTCCTCCCTTCACTAAATTGGATTCTGAAAAAAGCGCAAACACCTCCGAGCTGGAAGGAGGCAATTATCTCAGTAATACATAAAGAGGGCAAAGACAAACTGGATTGTGGCTCATACCGACCGATATCTGTTTTAAATATTGATTACCGACTTTTTACTTGTATAATGGCCAGACGATTGGAAGAATTTCTCCCTTCCGTAATACATAACGATCAAACTGGTTTCATACGACAACGTCAAACACAGGACAATATAAGAAGGACGCTACATGTTATAGATCACATACAAAAAAATAAACTGGAAGCCATTATTATCAGCATAGATGCGGAAAAAGCATTCGATTCAGTGGATTGGAATTTCCTCTTCAGGGTTTTACATAGATTTGGACTACATAGTACAATAATAAAAACAATACAAGCATTATACAATAATCCCACAGCGAGGATTAAAGTTAATGGATATTTATCAGACAGAATTAACTTAGAAAGAGGGTCAAGACAAGGATGTGCGTGGTCACCATTACTCTTCGCATTATATTTAGAGCCACTAGCCCAATCGATAAGACAAAATAAGGACATCAAAGGAATAATTATCAAAGGGAGAGAACATAAATTGGCTTGTTATGCAGATGATATATTGATTTATATGGAACAACCCACCCACTCCCTCCCAGCCTTGCTGCAATTACTCGAACAATTTGGTCAACTATCAGGATACAAAATCAATATTAACAAAACTCAGTTACTGTCTTATAATTATACTCCAACTCAGGAAATCCAAAACAAGTACCCCTTAACCTG
Source organism: Fundulus heteroclitus (assembly GCF_011125445.2). NCBI lineage: Eukaryota > Metazoa > Chordata > Actinopteri > Cyprinodontiformes > Fundulidae > Fundulus > Fundulus heteroclitus. Next base: position 73,715 of record NW_023396807.1, read on the forward strand.
GCACACTGACCACTTTAAATATCTAGGCATTACTATACCAAAGGACCTTGGAAAACTATTTGAATATAATTATGTCCCCATACAAAAAAGAATTAAAGAAGATATCACGAGATGGAATCTTACTCCTTTTCTAAGTTTTAGCTCAAGAATTAACTCGATTAAGATGAACATACTGCCCAGATTGTTATATTTATTCCAAACTTTGCCAATTGAAATAAATCCAAAAGTTTTTCATGAATGGGACAAACTACTATCAAGATATATTTGGCAAGGTAAAAGACCTAGAATTGGATATAAGGTATTGCAACTGGAAAAGAAGAAGGGAGGTTGGGGTTTGCCTTCCCTTAGAGATTATTATTTAGCAGCACAAGCAAGAGCATTGATACACTGTTGCGACCCAACATATAATGCTCAATGGAAAACTATTGAAACAAAGGTGACACCCATTCCTGTGCAGGCAATTCTAGCTGATGCAAATCTACAGGGTTTCATAAACAATATAGATAACCAATGGATGAAAACAACCCTTAGAGCATGGAAAACTATTGTTAAAGAAAATGCACTTGAGAACGACTTGACAATCATAAAATGGATCGCATATGATTCAGACTTCACACCAAACAAACTGGATGCCAGATTTAAGGAGTGGACATCCAAGGGAATCACTGCTCTGTGCACAATAATGAACAACAACATCTTAAATGATTTCGAAACACTCAGAAGAAAATATTCTTTGGACAAACAGGACTTCTATCGATATTTGCAACTAAGGAATTTTGTTAGCTTAAAAATTAAACCAATCACTGACAAAAAGATGAACTTAATGGCAATTTTTATTAATGCCTATAAATCAAAAATTACAGGGAAAATTATCTCGCTTATTTATAAAAACCTTATGGACCTAAAAAACAATTCAACCCTACATATCAAAACAAGATGGGAGAGAGAGGGCAATTTGACAATAATGGAGGAGGAATGGACAATAATGTGGAGATATCAATGGACATATAATAAATCACTACAATGGCAGGAATTTGGATGGAAAAATTTGGTAAGATTCTTTATTACACCTGCTCAGAAATGTCACTATGATGGAAATCCTCCTGCATGTTGGAGAAAATGTAAAAATCAAAATGCAAACCATTATCATGTCTTCTGGGACTGCCCAATTATAAAACATTACTGGAAAGAGATAAAAAGTGCTCTACAAGACATTTTTAAGCAAAACATTCCTTTGGAATTCAAGCTTATGTATTTAGGTATAATTCCTCAAGACGCCACAAAAAGAAACAAATATCTGATGACCATTTTATTAACAGCAAGTAAGAAAAACATTACAAGAAAATGGTTATCACATGACAAACCAACATTAGACGACTGGATTAACATAACATTCAACATCTATGAGATGGGAAAAATAACAGCCTCTCTCAGTCACAGGACCGAACAATTTGATCAGTGTTGGAAGGTTTGGGTAGACTATGTAAAACCTAAAAGACCTGATTTCATTTTTAAAGACCAAACTTGTTAAACTCCCTCAGCAACCCACTCTCTTAGAATAGCCATGCTTTATAATTATCTTATATTATATTGTTTTGTTACTGTTTCCCCCCCCCTTTTTTTTTTTTTTTTTTTTCACACTTTCTTTTCTTTATAATCACTTTAAAATCTCCCTCAGAGAAGTGTAGTTACATTTTTGATTTGACTGTTATAAGGCAATGGTCTATATGTTAATCTTATTTCAAATGTTGAAGTTAGTTTGATGATGCCTATTGTCATGTAAACGATACTTTCTCGAGAACCAATAAAGATATAATAAAAAAAAAAAGAATAAAAGTTTCCAAGCACTGTTTACCTCATCAACCTAGACAAACTTTACCTCTAACAATGGAACTTTGAGGAGAAAAAACACAGCAAAAGCAACAACATCCAGTTTCATACATGCGTTTTAGTTAGACATAGAGCTCTCATCATTTATACACACATATAGACGTCTGTCACACAACAACAACAATCACTCATTCTGAATCATCACTTCCCAACATTCCCACATTCTCACGTTTTTCTTTCACTCTCACTCTCCCAGGAAACTTATTTTTTTCCTAGTGGCCCAAATGCTCAATGTTCCTGGATTTTAGCTGTGCACACAGATAATTTAAATCAAGTTTTTTTTGTGGGACCTAGAGCAAAAAAAAAGTTAAAAATAAGCATTTATACTTCACATGCTCAAAGCAAGGCCTTATTGCTTCAAATTTGTAAGAAGGCTCTTTCACCTCATTTACCTAAACCTGGAGTACTCAACCAAAACAGACTGCAGTCAACTCTTTAAGGCCACATTTTCATAGGGCTTCCACACGGAATGACCCCAGAAATGCCTTTTTTCTTCTTCAAGCGCTTACATTAACAGGGCCGCTTCCTAAAAGGACTCCGACCAGCCGAACAATTATAAGATCAATCTTTCACGATGATCTTTTTGATTCTAAAAAGTTATATATGTTAGAAAAACTTCACCATGGACCCGTCATGGTCCGATCCATTTTCTATACGTCGTCGCTTCCAACGTCATTATTTAACGGGACGTCTGATCAAAGCTAGCCTCGTGAGACCATCCAGATCTCGCGAGCTTTCAAGGTTTCACTCGCAGATCAGTCTGGCTACTCTCCGTTAAAGAAAATTTGGAGCCGTTCACCAAACGAACGTCCAATCAGCGTTGGCTTTGAGGCGGATTGAGGTGTGACGCAACCGGAAGCGCGACAGTTCAGTCTAAAGAACATGGCGGCTTCAGCCGATGAAACTAGCGTTAGCGTGGCTATCGAGCAAGTTTTATCGGAAATACAGAGTATTTCTTTGCTGAGCTAACAAGCCTTTACCTGCAGCAGCAACAGTAGCTTGGCTTGTGGTTGTGTTTTCGTCGTCGCTCGTAACAGAGCGACGGCGAAGCATGTTGACGAGTACGTCATATGCTTCGTTGATCTGATTGGTTTATTTGGCCCGTCTATCACCAACATAGGCCAATCAGCTAACCAGTATTTTCGCCCCTTCCCAAAATTACTTCAACGGAAGGTTTCCAGATGGATATGCGGAGCAAATCTATCTGGCGGCGTCAGGTTAGATCAAAGCGGCTCGGAGTACAAATCTCTTCCTTTTAAGTTGTCGCGTGTGCTCAATTCTGGAGGAATGCCATATCATTCCAAATCTTTTGGTGTTTAGGACAACCTTTTTTCTGCGCAGATAAATACCGATAGATGGCAAGACAAAGGAGCGACCCCTCCCATATGTCAAACAATCATACCAAATCAAACCTCACAAACGGCAGTTTTGTCATTAACAAGCAGAGAAAGAGACAGAGAGAAGTATAAAAAAAACATTTACACTCACCTCTGCCTTTCTCCGTCCGCGTTTACCCCGGCTCGGAGTGGCCAGCTCTCGCCCCGAGGAAACCTAGGCCGCCTGGGATTTCTCCCCTTCTTTAAAAATCACGTCGGGGTCACCAATTATGTGGGAGAATATTTAACTATTAAACCTTAAAAAAGAAGACTCGGGGAGACATCGTTCCTCTGCCTGTGCCAAATGAGAACTCATTTATTCCATATTTATGTTCGCATGTACAAACGGGTGTGAAGCGTGAGTTCCAACATTCATATCTTGAGCTGGCCTTTTAAGCCTACAGATGTGTGTGCGTTAAACACAAGAGTCTGTGTGTCTCCATTGGTGTGTGTGTTGCAAGCTAGTGACGTCCAAGTCTTGGCAGCTGAACTTACAATTCTGGTAAATGTTTATCTCAGAGTACAAAAACAGAGCGATTAATTCCGCTACCGAAAGAAAGGCACCAAAAAAAACCTACTGACCATGGCGCTTCTGTTAAGACTGAGATTTATCGCTACATCCAGGTGACTTCTGAAGAAGATGGATTAGACTGTTTAGACTTCTAGAAAAGGTATGCAGCCATTTTCCCAAGACTTTATCCTGTGGCTCTGAGGGCATTTGCTGTTCCTGCCACCAGTGCACCAGTGGAGAGGGTGTTCAGTCATGGAGGCCATGTAATACAGTTTTCTAAACATTTTCCCATGCGCTGAAAGACACCTAGACTTTTAATTAGGTTCTGTCTGTTCCAGGGCATTGAGTTACAAAAAGGTATTGCTGCAATGTTTCTTTTATGAAAGAATTGTTATTGTCCTGCTATTTATTTAGGGGTTTCTTTATTTCTTGTATTTGCAAACCTCATATGTATTTATAAAAGGGCAGGATTGTGATTTTTTTTTTCACAGCCCTCACTTTCACTTAAAAATGAAAGAGCAGACATTTACTGCTAAAACAAGAAAACGTTGTAACCACAAATGTCAGTTAAATACTGTAAGAAAATAGTTGTTTTTGAAAGAAAAAAAATAAAGTTGCAAAATTTATCTAGAAAAAAAATTGCATGTGTGCTTTTTTTAAATTGTATTTTTCCATTTACCAGTTCAAGATAATGATCATTCCATAGATATAACAGTGACCTTTTTGCTATCCCATCTCAGTGACGGAGATGAAAACACAAGGGGAAACAAGCAAGCATGCTTATGCAAATTATTGCACTTATTTTAATTAATTGTGATTAAACTTATTGTGTGATTAATTGATTATTGTGACAGACCTACTCAAGACTTGAGACTTGACTTGGACTTGAGCTCTCAAGACTTGAGAATTGACTTGGACTTGCAAAAATGACTTGTGAACATGTCTGGTTGGTGCTAATTTAATTTAGTTTTGAAATGCATAAAGCTCAGGCAAAAAAAGATAATTCATACAGATTTGGGTAAAAAAATTACCAAGAAGATTGTTTCTAATAGGAAATGAGATGGTATCCCCAAAAGACAATGTGAAATTTAATGAATAAAAAAAAACATGTGTTTAAACTGTTTTTTGGCATTTGTATAGCGCCAATTCACAACACATCACCTCAAGAGACTACAAAGTCAAACTCAATCAAATCATACAGATTGGTCAAAAGGTTTACTATCTAAGGCAACCAGTTGATTGCATCACAGTCTTGACAAGCAGCATTCACTCCTCCGGAAGAAGCGTAGAGCCACAGGAACAGTCGTCTGCATTGTCCATGGCTTTGCAGCAATCCCTCATACTGAGCAAGCATGAAGTGAAAGTGGAAAGACAAACTCCCCTTTAACGGGAAGGAAAAACCTCCAGCAGAACCAGATGAACCTCCAGATGAACGGTCATCTGCCTCGACCGACTGGGGGTTAGAGAAGACAGAGCAGAGACACAACAAGAGAGACAAAAAAGCACAGAAACACACATTGATCCAGAAATCTTTTCTACATTATATGGTAATAGCGGGTGATCTGTCTTCCCTGGATGATCAGAATCAGAAACAAGTTTATTGCCAAGTAGGTTTTGTGAGAGAAAGTATTGTTTCTAGGCTGTTTTGTGGTTTCCTTAGCAGAGAGGTGATCTGGGGATATGACCAGAAAATGACCTCTATGCTCAGTTCCTGTTTTTCCAAACATCTTTCGAACATTGAAATTAATCGGTCTGTTATTGAGAGTGTGTAGATAAAAGTTCCCAGAAATGAAGAGCACCTTGGCCAAACTCTCACACGCGCACACGAATGTTCCAGAAATGTACTCCACATACACACCAATGATTTACACACAAATCCCTGATGTCACACACACACACACACGCAGCTTTATAAGGAGAAGTGTCAGATCTGGACTTTAGGACTTCTGTAGATGTTTTCTGTGGAAATGATCATCTAATAAATGAGGGTCCTCCTGGGGCACGCAGAGATACTGGAACCATCTCCAAAAGTCTTCCTTTTTAAGTTTTAATAAGTTAAATAATCTCCCACAGTTTGCACTTATAAAGAATTTGACTTGGTGTTGATGGTGCAGACAGAATATATATTCAGAATCTAGAGCTGTATACACAGTAGACTGTGCATTAATGTAACACAGAAGGTCCAGAGATGCTACATTGGTGTAGCTTGTAGGTCCTGAACGGGGGAGATTTTTCGACACAAACTTATTCCCTGCGGACGCAGGAGGTCAACTCAAAAGGTACCCTTTTTAATTCCCTCTGATCAAGATACTGGAAGCCGCCTTGTCTCCCAGTGATCGAAGAGGACTACGCTTCTGCTTGGCCGAGCAAAGCGGTCGTGAGCCCGTCCCTGCTGCCTGCTGCCCGCTCTGGTGCGCTCAGGACGCCGCGTGATCCGGAGCTCACGGACTCACCGGGACTTCAACCGGATCCACCTCAAAGTAACGGGGTTCCCCCTTTTTATTTCTTTTTCACCCACACCACAGGGTGTTTAGAAGTGCCTGGGCAGCCGTTAGAACTTTGTAGGTGTTGGTTAATGCTTTTATTCCACGACGAAGTTGGAATTATTTTGCTGAATATATTTTTCTTTGTATGTGCATGCATTTTACAATTGATTTTGCTGTGTTTGATTTGTGATTCATCAATAACCCCGCCGTGGGTCACTGCTTCAGTTCTTTTCATCTTCTTCCCTGCTTTCCCCCCTCTCTCTTTTCGCTTCTTATCAGTTTAATCTCTTTGTCCGAGCTCAATTCGCGGGTTTTGCTTAAACTTCCCAGTTAGCTGCGCCCTCTCGAAGCGAGGCATTATCCTATCAGCGTAAGCGTGGTTACGTCATTAGGACCTCCCCTCATACGTCATCGTAGCAGCCATCTTGGGAGGGTGACGTGTATCTGAACTGTAGGGAGCTTAGCTGAACTAGCTTGTGTAAGACATCAAAGCGTCCAGTGAGATTCCCGAAGCTGTTCTGTCTGTCAATGCTGATACGTCAAATGCCGGTGTTTTGAGGGCGGTGTTAAACAACTGTGAGCTAAGTTAAGATCTGCTAACCGCTCATTTTAATCCATTGTTTATTTTTGGTTTTGTTCTTTTATTCCCACATATATATTTTGCATGTTATAGTTTAGTAGTGAGTAAGAATTCCAAAGTTGTTGAATCAGAGAATTACTGTAACAGGGAATTGCTTTTGGTTCAATAAAACCAACAACTGCGGAATAGACATTGTTTTGTGTTCAGTCCAATTCACAGTTGCCTGGCTATTCAGAATTCAGAGCTAACCTCCTTTGGAGTTAACATCTGATATTAATACAGAGACATATCATTGGATGGTGATAAGGAATAAGGATTTAAACTAATTGCAGTTACATTGGGGTTCTCACAGCCTGCTGGATAAACCTTGTCGGTTAAAAGTCCGACCAGATCATTTATTCCAGCATAAATGAGTTCATAACAGCAAATTAACTAATGCATTAGTGGTATAAATACTTACAAGCTTATAGCTAACATCACCACCATTTGAACTATATTGTGTTATAGCGGAATTTTGAGTTGAATGATTTATTATTTAAATTATAATACCAAAAAATATAATTAATAATAATAATAATAAGCATATTCAACCAGCTTCTGGCATAACACTGGAGAGATGGAAGATTGCAGCCAATCACCTTCTCTGCAGACCGGATGACATGCTGCAGTCTGCCCTTGTCCTTGGCGGTGGCATCAGCGTACCAGATGGTGATGGAGGAGGTGAAGATGGACTCAATGATGGAGGAGTAGAAGTGCACCATCATTGTCCTTGCAGGTTGAATTTCTTCAACTTCAGCAGGAAGTACATCCTCTGCTGAGTTGATGTTCAGCTCCCACTTTAGGTCCTGGGAGATGATAGTTCCCATGAAGCGGAAAAACTCCACAGTGTCAATTGTGGAGTCCCAGAGGGTGATGCGGGTAGCTTGGGCTGAGTTCTTCCTGAAGTCCACAACCATCTCCACTGTTTTTAGAGCGATGAGCTCCAGTTTGTTCTCTCTGCACCAGGTCACCAGATGGTCAGTCTTCCACCTGTAGGCATACTCGTCACCATCAGAGATAAGTCAAATGGGAGTGGTGTCATCCGCAAACTTGAGAAGCTTGACAGACTGATGACTGGAGGTGCAGCTATTGGTGTACAGGGAGAATAACAGAGGAGAAAGGACAAAGCCCTGGGGGAAACCAGTGCTGATGAGCTGTGAGTCGGAGACATGTTTTCCCAGCTTCACATGCTACTTCCTGTCAGACAGGAAGTCTGTAATCCACCTGCAGGTGGAGTCAAGCATACTCAGCTGGGAGAGCTTCTCCTGAAGGAGAGCTGGGATGATTGTGTTGAAAGCAGAGCTGAAATCCACAAACAGGATCCTGGCATAGGTACCTGCGGAATTCAGGTGCTGGAGAATGTAGTGAAGGGCCAAGTTGAAAGCGTCGCCTGCAGAACTATTTGCTCTGTAGGCAAACTGTAGGGGGTCCAGGAGGGGATCAGTGATCTCTTTCAGGTGTGAAAGCACAAGGCACTCAAAGGACTTCATAACCACAGAGGTCAGGGCGACAGGTCTAAAGTCATTAAGTCCAGTGGACCTTGGCTTCTTGGGAACAGGGATAATAATGGAGGATTTGGAGCAGGTTGGCACGTGACATGTCGCCAGTGAGGTTTTAAAAATGTTTGTGAACACTGGAGACAGCTGATCAGCACAGTGCTTCAAGGTGGATGAAGAGACAGAATCTGGTCCAGCAGCTTTTATAAACATGTCTCTCATGTATGGAAAGAGTTGTCACTGAGGTGGGTAGAGGGGAGGAGGGGTAGGCCTTTAAGGTGGGTAAGAGGTGCCCAGGCCCCTGCTGAGGTGGGGGTGATCTGTTGGGAGGTGTCGTGGGGGGTTGTTGCAGGACTGTCCCTATGTCTGTCGAAAAACAACAGTAGAAGTCATTCAGGTTGTTGGCTAAGCGTTGGTCATTCATGGAGTGGGGGGTTTAAGGCTTGTAATCTGTTATCAGGATTATGCCCGGTAATGGTAAGCGGAATCCGCGCTGGCGAAGACGCAAGAGCACACCGCCTCGTGTAATGTACACCGTGGATTATCATGAGCATAACGTATTAACTCTCTGCACAAGTCAGAGTTACTAACATTTTGAATAAATATATCACGAAGCAAAATATCCGCATTTGCCATGGTATTGGGAGAATTAGATTTAACTTTGTCCATCAAGCAAAACAATTAATGAGGGAATTCCTGCAAAGATTCACCATCTAACTGTCTCCGTGAAAAGAAGTTCTCCTATAATGGGACATATGACTGTTGGCAACCATACAGTTTCTTTAAAATGGTGAAAACAGTTTCTGGATTCTCACGCTCGGCTTCGCCTTCAAGATGGTCAAAAATGAAAGCAGCCTGATCCATAGGTCCAACTGTGGGAGATTATTTAACTATTGGACCTTAAAAAAGAAAGAAGACTCAGGGAAGAATCGTTTCGCTGTCTTGCCAACGAGAACTTCCTTTATTACACCTTGCACGTACAACGGGTGCAAGCAACAAGTTCTAAAAAACAATACAGTGAACAGGCCTTTTTATGAGACACAGATGTGTGTGCGTTACAATAAGAATCTGTTTGTCTCCATTGGTGTGTATTGCAAGCTAGTGACGTCCAGCTTCTTGGCAGGCTGGACTTCACTTCTGATAAATGTTTAGCTCAGAGTACAAAAACAGACCGATTAATTCCGCTACTTGACATATCTTGGAACACTACAGTTAAACAATGTTATCACTCTTCATCCAGATGTTTCCTCTCTTTACTCCCATTGCTGTTGCCAGGGCAGAATTACCTTAACGATGTTTATCAAACCTCTGCACAACATGACGGACTCGCATGCTAGTGCGAACCTCTTCTATCCACTCCTCCACCCCAATACCATGAGTTTTAAAGATTAGACACTTTCTCTCCCTTAGCAGGTAAATTATGCGATCAGTCTGTAACATTCAACTTGACTAAAAGCGGAACTTACAATATACTCAAGGGGATCTGTCACAGGAAATCAGGTAAAAATGCCACACCATTATTTTGAAAGGAAATTAATTATCCAGGCACTCATTAAGAATTTTGTTGATTTTTAACAACAATGATTTATTAAAAAAAAGTCATAATATTACTAAATAACAATAGTTATTTGGACAAATAGCTCAATAACCAAAAAATCCTTCCAAAAGTAATTATGTTTAATTCCAAACACTTATTTGAATCACCAAAGAACCTTAATAAATGAAAATCCAAAATTGTCAATTTTTTTTTATTTTTAAGAATAATGTCCGTAACAGAGTTCCGTATCCTCCAAAACCAAAACAAAGGCCTGGAAATGTTTTCCCGTTTGAGTCCAAAGTCCCGTTTCAAAAAGAAAAAATCCAAATGTCAAAACCCCATCCAAAAAAGATAAGAAAAAAAGAGTGGTACCACCGAAAATCCCCAAAAAGAAAAATAATGTCCAGATCTCACCGGCCGCGTCTTTCTTCCACTCGGTAGCGTCTTTTTGCATCGGGCGGCGTCCTTTTGCACCGGGTTGCGTCTTCTGGCTTCAAACTATGATCAGGTTTCTGGATACACATTTCTGTGGCACTGGGACGAACTTTGATTTCCGTGTTATCTATTTCCTCTCACTTTTAACTCATATTTAACATTTAATCAAAACAAAATCTCCCGCTGCACAGATCTGACCATGTACGTCTTTTCTCACCTGTCGAGCCGTGCCCCCGCACATGCCCCTTTTTATCCACTAATTACATTCACACCTAAAAACCAGCATTATACTGCCCAACATCAGTTTAAACCAGTGGAGATTAGACATAATTTTAATAAGGAAATAACAACAACTGTCCTATCACAGTTTGTCAGCTTTCTACCTTAATGTCTTTATACAACAAAAAAAGAACATAGTGGTTATGTTACAATCCCACCACCCAGCCGAAAGCAAAGGGAGGCTGAACCCCAAAATAAGGCTTTAAGTTCACCACATTAACTATGTCTGTTCCTTTGTGCTGGTCCCTCCACTGGAGCTGATAGTTTACTGGGCCTAACTGTTTTCTCATGGTAGCTGGACCTGACCACTTTGGCGCTAGCTTTGAGGAAAAACTATCTATTGCTTTGGAAAGGGGGTGAGACCTAACCCAGACCAAATCTCCCGGAACTGTGCACCCCTCCTCCGGGCATTGTAGTATTTGGCTTGTCGGGTTTGACTTATCCCAACTTTCCGTTTGACTAATCGCATGGTGTTGCTCCAACAATTTGTATATGTTTTGCTGAGGTAATGGTGGTTTGGCTATCATCCTCTCCAATGGCCCTTGAAGTTGTCATCCCAACATTAGCTTGGCAGGAGCTCTCCCTGTGGTCTCATGTTGAGCACCATTGATATCAAAACGGAACTCCAATATATGTTGCTCCCACTGATTGTGATGC
>NW_023396807.1:95000-115752 GCF_011125445.2 Fundulus heteroclitus
ATTAAGCATTTTAGAATGTTACAATAAAATATGTGGGATCTGAATGAATTTTTTCAAATCCAATATTTAAGGGCTGAAAGAAAGCAATTTCACAGCTTTTAATGCATGCTTTATTATTGCTTCCAATTGGTACATGGAACAAAAGATGAACATCAATCAGCATTGGCCATCAGATTGTGATAACATCTTGAGGGGTATCCAGAACAAAAAAAAATTAAAAATTTAGTTTTATATGGTTAATATAAGCCGATAAATAAATTGTTTACTATGTGCTAAAAAGTAGAACTGCGGCAATATTACCGTCGAAAATCCTTGCGGACATAGGTTTAGTGGTTGTTTTTATATTACAAGTCTCCTTTTGAAATGTAGAGCAAAGAGGGTAAAGTACCACAAAATTGCACTCTCTACAGAAAATATAGAAAAAAAAGATTTATAATACAATTTTAGAATTTTTTGATTTGTAAAATAAAAAGTAATATTTTATCTATATGAAGCAGCAAAAACATCCAGTCGGACAGAAGATTGAGAAAATAAGCTATAATAAATGTTTATCAAATGTTATACTCACAGAATGACAGAAGCAGACTGGGATAGGTTACATTTCGATAAATTTGTATTGCATAAAGTATCCCAGGTAAAGAAAGAAACGATTTGCCTTTCTTTTTTTGTTGTTGTACTGATCCAATACAACCACCAACCTAAACTTGCTTACCCCAAATGTGCACTCAAGTCACATTCACGTTATCAGAAATAAAACAAAACATTTACCCTAATATGAACATATGACCAGAGCTTGTGACAGATTTGAATCCAGTACCTTGTAGATCATTACATCAGAAACTCGTGCTGCTGAGAGAATTCGATATTTATATATAGACTTTTATATACTTCTTTCCTCTTATTTACGAAATCCTATTTAACATATAACAAAAATATGATATAAAGACTTGATTTTCTTTCAAAAACAAAAATAGGTTAATGCAAATAAATTTTTGTTGAAATGTTGCCCTTAAACAGTCTGATAAAGTGATGCAGATCCTAACAAGGACTCTTAGTGTTTTTAGGTTTTCACTTGATTTTGTAAAGTTATCTTTTTTTTCCATTAAGAGGCAAAAACATGCAGATTTTTAGAAAATAAAATCAAGGAAATAAGGTGACATGGAGACAGCTTCTTTACTGTGCTTATACCAAAAAGACCTGGGGAGATCTCTCCTTTTACAATTGAGAAACTAAAGAGAAATGAAACAGCTTAGAAGTCTGGTCCTCGGTACGTTGGCATATTTATCTCTCTTTTCCCTATGAAATTCCCCCTTCCCTGTAAAAGAAAGATACCAACAGACTGGAATACAGACCACAGATTAGTTCATACAGCTAAACCATCAGGCATATAATCTGCATCATTACACATCAAACACACACCCACACAACATGGATAGAAATTAAATGTAATCAAACTATTAAAAGCATGACACGATAAAACAAGTAAATAGACATGAAGTTGCAACATTGACCGTTGCCACAAATCGTGCTTGTGCTGTCCTTGAAGTTTATGTAGTGGGAAAGGTATTGTTTCATCCTGTCATTTAGTATTGAAAACCAGGACTCCACCCATCACCTTCCAAAAATGTTCAAGATACAGGGCGTCAAGTTCAAAAAGCCTGTTTGCAAGTTTTGCATGTTGAGTCTCATCCATGTCCCAAACTGACTTGAAGTCAAAAGCTGTTTTCCTGTGCTAAAATTTGCAGGAAGACTGAAATCCTCTCGGCCTGTTTCTCAGTGTCAGTTTTTTAGATTAGAGTAGCAGTTATGTTTAACTTCCCTTTAGTTGTGCCTAGATGTTGGCAAAAATCTTAGTGTCATTTTCAAAGAGGGTAGAGAAGGAATCTTTGCACAAAATCCTTCTAAGAATGCTTTGAAACTTAGTCTGTCTCTGATAATAATCTTCCATTATGTACCCTTTCAGATCAGTTTATCCATCATTGTATTAAACTGGTGGGGAAATTAGACCTAAACAATGCATTCCAAAATGTGACGTGCAACTGAAAATCCATGATCCATCTCCTAATTTTGCATGATTTATAAGGAGATCTCTCAGACAAGGACCGATCCAACAACTGATCCATGTGTCTCTAAACCCCAAAGCTGAAAGAAGATGACAAGTAGGGGGAGAAAAATCAACTGACTGTTGCAATGTGTTTCACTGATATCAGCCAGTCACTGATTTGACAACAAAGAATGACCAAGCATGTGTTGAAGATTGAAGTTGGAAGCACATTCAGAACTCCCAATGTCACAGAAGCCCAGGGGTGTCTTAAATGAGTGGATCAGGGGCTAGTGTGTGTTGTATCTGCTGGGGTTGCAAAGGTGGGGGCAACTGCAGGGGCAGAAGAGCCTCCACCATGCTGTGGCAATGTGGTGGCGGTGTCCCCTCACTGCCGGAGCTCTCAATTTCACCTCCATGAAAGAAATAGTCAGTCTGCACAATGAAAGTCTCAATAACTGACTGGTTCAGCTTTGCAGTCGCCAGTGTGTCTTTGTTCTCAAAGTCAGGATGCATGAGGGTGGGCCAGAAGCAGATGGACAGGTTGTCGGCTGTCATCAGACTAGTCTTCCGGTGCTGGGTCACCCTGACAAGGGAACAGTTCCACAGCACAAAATTATTAGAGAAAACATACAAACTGAACAGTTTTTAACTTACAAACAACTACAAATGTACAAGAATGGCAGTAGGACAACAGTCAAAAATAATTGTAAACTTAGTAAACAAAAACACATCTTTAGTTAATAAATTACATTGTAACCCCCCAAAAAACCTTGACTGTATACAATGGCAAACGGTAACAAATCACACAAATTTAAAGTTTGTTTCATCTACTGGGGCTGGGTATCGATCTTTAGCAATTAATATGAGAATCAATTCAGAATTAGAAAATCGATTTGGATATATTGAATAATATATATTAAAAATAGTGATGCACAGAAATAATTAAACTAAAAGGCATTGACCTGTTATAATTACAAAAAATTTTTTACATGCACCTTTGTGATCAGGAAAAAAATATTACTTGTATTACAACTGCTTTGTATTTCTAAGCTAATATCTGTTAATTACCACAATCTTTATCATTAATTTTGCTGCATTCTAATAATGACTTACTGGGTAACATTTTATCTTAACTATTGCAAACTTTAATGACTGGATCACTTGTTTTATTATATCCCTCTCATTCCTTTTATAAAGTCTACTACACGCTTTAACAAAATTCACTCTTCAGACAAATATATTTTGGACAGCTCTTAGACTGATACAAATAATACATTTTATTCAATAAGACAAGTGATTTCCATAAATATAATTAAGTAGTCATTCGGCGCAACACCCTGTTACAAATTAATATTATGGTTTTATGGCTGGTGAAGTGTTTGTGTTGCAGGATGTCAGACAGGGAAGTCCAAGCTGACCAAAGGCTTTAAACTGGCGGCGCAATTCAACAAGGTGGGACTGAAATAAAAAGCCACAAAGACCCAGCTACATATTCCCACGACACAGGCATATACAGCGTGGGAACCAGCTCTTCACCACGGTGACTCCTCGCTCTCTTCTTGTGGTAACTGTGGAGGACCGCAGTGGAGAGCGAACTCTTACTGTGGCAGAAAGCTCACTCTCCCAGGCAGCGACAGGCTGTTTGCTTGATGGTGATTGGAGAATACGAATACATAGAAAGACAACCTACATAGAGAAACAACATGTTTTCTGAGCTGACCATTTTTGAGCAAATTAACAAAGCTGATTGCCCCTGAGCAGGTCCTCCGGTATTCAATTTAGACATTAACATGGCCTCATCAGTGCACAACAGAACATTAAAATAAAAGTGCTCTTTACACTACTTTTGAATTCATTCTTGGAGTTTGTAAATACAATGCGATTAATCATGATTAATCAGGCAAATTATGCGATTAATCGCGATTAAATATTTAAATCGTTGCCCAGGCCTTATATATATATATATACATGGATCTGGTAAGCTGGCCTCTCAATGCTATCGATCAAATACTTTTTCGACGGGTAGGCAGCAAAAGGGGGACCCGTCGTGTGCCCCGATTTGACTCTTTCGTGGGATACACCCTATATTCTTGGATGGAAAACGGTGTGTCTTTCAACTTTGTCAGTCCTGGATGTGGAGAAATATACATGTTTGGATTCATGATTCTGGGATTTCTGGGAGATTGGATTTGGTGGATGTATTTTTTTGATATATCAGCAAATACAGCGGATGTTGGTAGCCATTTGGCCTTGATCAGTCTACTGGCTGCATATGACGCTATCACTAAGGCGGTGAGCGAACAGACCTGGATGTGGAGGAGCAGAGCCGAAAAGCTGGATGTGCTGGAACGCAGACTGGCTTCGGTGGTTGAACTCGAGGGGAGATGGGATAAAAACTGGAAGGGAAACTAATTTGGAATATTGGATTCACCATTTGGAGCCAGCGAAGACTTAAAGCTGACAGGAAACTCAGTGCAGCTTGTCCTCATAACAAGTAAAGTATTTGGATTATGCCTCCCCTATCAATGAATCACTCCTGGATTGTTATGTCGGAGAGCTCAGAACTCTCCCCGGCTCCCTCCTCCCCCTCTGACATCTGCGAATGCTTTCTGAACTGTTGGCCGGTTGATAACTTCACGGACAATGGCCTCTCTAGAGTGTTCATGGAAATATAAACACTTCACCCAAACAGACACACATAACTGATGCTCACTAAAACACATGAACTTACACGCGACTAGTTTTCAATGTTAACCTTTCTGCTTTTATGCGTCTCGTCTCATTTGTGCTTCTCGTGCCAAGGTTTTTGATATCTCTAACGGTATCCTGTATTAGGATAAAGTTTGAAATATGTGTTTTTCCTTATTGTATCTTTCCACAGAGTAATGGCAGCGTGTAAGCGGGCACCGTGTAAGCCGTGTCCTTGGAAGCATAGCCTCAGTAAATCGTCTCCCAAAGAAACGTTTGTGATGTATGTGATGGTGGTTGTACTGAAACAGTAATTTCCCTCTGGGATCATTAAAGTATTTCTGATTCTGATGTGGGTTATCAGGTTACTGTGAGGTCGGCCGCAGCTGCTATTCATATTGGTAAAGTCGGGCCGACGGTGGCTTTAAACTCTGTATATTTGGCAATGTCCAAAGCTTTCATGGTAAATGGTCTGAACTTATATAGCGCTTTTCCAGTCATGCTGACCACCCAAAGCGCTGTACACTATAGCCACATTCACCCAGTCGCTCTCACTAACGCGCACACATTTATACACCGAGACGCAGCTCGATAGGCAACTTGGGGTTAAGTGCCTTGCCCAGGGGCACATCGACATGTTGCAAGGGGAAGCTGGAATCGAACCACAACCACAACCTTCTGATTGCCAGACGACTACTCAACCCATCAAGCCAGAGTCAGCCGAATGATTGTTCTGGTAATGGGCATGCCCTTGTTGTGTTTCTCAATAACAAACTCCCAAACTTTCCCGTCAATTTCTTGGAAAGGAACGCAAAAAGCTTTTCTTTTACTGTTAAGAATTTTTCAGGCAGTCCATTTGGACTCGCTTTCTCACATTACTCTCCGTAACTCCATATTTCTTGGCAGCCTGATAGTTGTTTGATGCCTCTGTCGCATTAACTACCATTATCTTAAAATTAGTATCATAAGTCTGCCTCAGTTTTCTGTTAACTTGCCCCACTTTTCACCCTCTTTGTTCAGGACAATCACCACATCGCTCCATTTTCATTTAATACTTCCTTGCTCTGATTAAAAGAAGACCCCCGCCAAAGAAATGTCACCGGCTTTACAAAACGTTGCCGCCCCCTGCTGTTGCGGTGGTGTAGCGACCCCAGACCGCTATCAGCATGTGTTAATGGTTAAACACTGATTATAAAGCGACCAGACTTTTTCGCATTTACAATAAAAAAAACTTGCCCTATATTCAGGTTAATACGGTACCTTTAATATTTGCATATGTTGATCTTATATGGGTGTCATTTTTCACTATTCCTTCTTTTTTTACCTGTTAAGGTGTGTGATTATGTATTTGAAGATCTGGTAGTTGATTGAAGGAAACTTCTTCACAAGTTCTCGCAACACCTGCAGCCGCTCGTTGTAGTTCATGATTTCTAACACAAAAGGAAATAATGCATGATGTTACAAATACTGTGTCTTTGGAACTGAAATAATACAAAGAAAGATGAAAACGTAGATATAGTGAAACTTCTACACAGCATGAACACATGCTACCCCCCCCCCCCTCCTCCCACCACACACACAATAAAGCTCAAACTGTAATTGGCCTGCACTTTATCAAGTCCCGAAGAGCCCAAAGTGCATAACACTGCATTCAATCATTCACACTTGCACTCCGTCTCAAGCAAATGCATCACTGCATTAAGTCTAAAGAGCTAAAAATAGCAGAATTTTTTGTTGCAACAATGAATTGTTCATTTTTCTTACTTGCAGCTTCCACCAGCTCTGGGTGCAGGATGTAGGGGATCAGTGGGTCAGGCAGGTCGGCAAAAAAAGCCTTCAGCGCTCCAGCCACAGCATTCACTGCAATATCCATCTCTCCAAAATTGATGTTGTGATCTAGACAAAGAAAGTACATGACTCAGCAAAAGACTCACAAGGTCTTATGCCTTATGAAGCATGTTTCACAGCATTTGTTTAACTCTTTTCAACATGGAAAACTGCTTTGTCCAGTAAAAGCTTTTAGATACTAGCGGATTAGAAACAGGGAACTATAGATAGTCTGCTCTAAATACTTTACTCTCTTAGCCCCCTTTGCACAACAGATGTGTTTTCACATGAGTGTCTGAAGAATATTTAAATTCTTGGTAGATCTCTTTGGATGTGTTCAAAGTTGCAGTTTGCTTTTGTTGTCTAGGTCAAAGTTTGTCAAGTTTGTTTGTTAAACTTCATCTGATAAACCATGTATACATAAAGTTACAAGCTAAAGGGACAATTTCTCCAGTTAAGATTTTTATAGAACTTCTTTCTCATAATCAAAGCAAAGCTCTTTTTTTACCCTTGTCTAAATCTGTAAAAAGGTCTGGGCACATAACCCCCATCTTAAACTCCCTTCATTGGTTGCCTGTAAGTTTTAGGATCCATTTTAAAGTTTTTACTTGCTTTTAAATTTCTTAATGCCCCCCCCCCCCCTTCTCCACACCTTTCTGAACTGCTGCACTCCCATTCACCTGCCGTCTCTCATAGGTCTGCCAACCAGCAGCTCTATACTGTCCCTAAATCAAAGCGGAAACTAAGAGAAGATTGTGCCTTCGCTGTAACAGCTCCAAAATTGTGGAACAATCTGTCATTGGATGTCAGGTAGGCCTCCTCTCTTTTAGAGTTCAAGACTCTTTTTGCTTAAGCGTTTTGCACATCCTGAGGTTGACTCTTTAGTTACTTAAACCTTTTACTATTTTTACTGTTTTCAAATATCTTGTCTATTTTAACTTGTCTGTGTTTTATTTGTCTATTTTAATTTAAGTTATTTTCAGTTGTATGTGTACAGCACTTTATTGACCTTTGTTCTTGTAAAGTGCAATATAAATAAATATGGTATGAATCCATATGCTTTGACTTGCCTACCATTTTGCTGCTAATACACCTGAATTTTCCTACTAAGGGGCAATATAGGATATATCTGTTTCTAAAATGCCCTCTCTGGATTTCAGCAATATGAAAGTAAGTGGCAATTTGTACCTGTGAAGATAAAAAAGGCATTAATAACTCAAATTTTCATATGTAGTTTCATTGTTCTACATGCAATGCTGTAAATAAGAATAAGTAAACTAAATGATGTTTTCAGCTTGAAATATTTGTCTTTTTATAGTTTTTGCAATGAAATTCACTATAAAAGAGGAGTAACAGAGAGGAAAAGCTTTGGGGCAGTTGTCAAATTTCAAGCGATCTTTCTTGGGTTTACACTTGATGGGGTCTGCCCATAAACTGTTAATCTAGAAAATCAGTGTTGGCACACCTGGCAGTCGAAAACTGTTAGCAGAAGACGAAAAAGAAACCTAGTGTGTGGGTGTCTCAGGGTCATGTTACTGGCTACAGGATGAAGTGTGATGTGAGAATTTTGCCTTGAAGGCATATAAAAGTTTATTCGACAACAACCCTTATATCTAATCACATTTTACTAGGCCTGCCACTGGACCACTTTTCAGTCACTATATATATTTCAAGCACCCAGAGGTGTATCAATACGCCCTTGGGTGGTTGAGGGAGTGTGGGTTGAAGTAAAATCCCAGGTTGACTGTTGACCTGTTTTCCAAGTAAACTACCTCTATGGAATCCAGCAGGGGTGCTGTAATGTCCTTCAGGTGCTTCAACACCAGTCACTTAAATTATTTCATTACCACAGGTGTTAATACAACAGGTCTTTAGTTATTTAACCACATTGTCGTGCATTTCTTGGGTCCTGGATGAAAGTGAAGCATTTGAAGCACAAGGCAAGGCAAGTTTATTTGTATAGCACATTTCAGTAACAAGACAATTCAAAGTGCTGTGCAACAGATCAAAGAAAACATTACAGAGGAAAGCAAATTGTAGTGGAATAGTAGCAGCAGGTCAACATATAAGACAAGTTGGACTACAAACGTCAACACTGACATCCAAACGCAACTCTAAACAAATAGATTTTAAAAATTGATTTAAAGGAACTCAGTCTTCTGGGACTTTGTTCCAGATAAGTGGAACATAAAAACTACTGATATCCATGTATGGTTTTGGATCTGGGTATGCAAAGTAGACTTGAGCCAGAAGACCTGAGTGGTCTGGAGGGCTAATACACTGACAACAAATCTGCAATGTATTTTGGTGCTAAACCATTCAGTCATTTATAGAGTACCAGAAGCATTTTAAAGTATATTCTCTGAGGTACAGGAGAACTTCACATAGCTCCAGAGATCTAATTGAAGATGAGACAGGCAAGCTCAAGTTCTAGAGCATACCTGGTCTACTGACGTTGAAAGAGCCTATTGACGTCCACCTCAGAGTTCTTAAATCCAGGTAAGGCATCTCTGGGTGGTTGGTGCATGATGCATATTTGTGTCACAATGAGTTAGTGGGAGGTTTTAACAGCTACCTTTCAAACTTGTAGTAGAAGCTGTTAAGGTGTTCAACCAGATGAGGATTCTGCAGAGGGGGAAGGCCGGGCTCCTGTTGTTAGTGATGATATTTCAGACCACTCCAAATTGATCATCTGCTAAGTTGTTCATTTGCAGCTTCTTTCCTTAAAGGTCCATAGCCACGTTGTTTGACTTTTTTTTTTATTTACACGTCTGTAGCCCACTCTGCTTGCATACAAAGTTTTTATGAACGATTATTACGTCCTGCTGGCATATTAGCTATTATTTTGGTGTTTTATGCTTTGTTTTTGCTCAGTTTGTTAGTAAATAAAGCCTTTTTTGTGTTTAAGATTGTAACGGAAGTACACACTGCGCATGCGGAGCAGGGGTTAAAACAAGGACGCGGCTAACGACTATTAACATCTCCAGGCGAAAGAATGAAGAATGGTCCATGATCCAGTGGAAAAAAAAGCGCAAAAAATTATTCAAAGAGGGAAAACACTGCAATGTCGCTGGGCATACAGTATGACCGTCATGTGACATGAGTCTCTTAAAGTTGCTGTTAGATTGTTTTATTTAATTAATAATGGTTGGTCTTCAATCATGAAGACCAACCATGAAATACCTCGCTTTACTGCGAGGTATTTCAAAGGGTCAGACTTGGTCCAGTATAGGTTTGTCACAATAACAAATTTTGCTGGACGATGATTTTTTCTAAAAGTTATTGCGATAAATCATATTACTGTTAGAGACGTTTTTCAACTAATATGATAATGGCATAATAACGCAAGTATATCCTCTCGATCTACCTGCTCAGACAAATTACAGAGGTGCCGTCATTTGGTTTAAATCCAAAAAAACTGTGACCCTGCAGCGGTCGTGTCTTGCTTTGACAACAGTTTAATTTCTTTTCAAACAAGCGTTTCTCCGGCTCTCGTTCAACAGACACTAATTTTAACTTAGCATGTGCCTACCTGACACAAGCTGGGCTTCCCCCACTGTATTTTTTTCTGGCCAGATTTAACCCTTCCTACACTGAAGAAACGAGAAGGGAGGTGTGAGCAGACACCAATGCAGCGTGCTGAAACCTTTTTGCTATTCCGCCGTCTCAGAGAGAAACACAAGGGGAAATAAGCAAGCATGCCTATGCGAATTATCGTGCTTATTTTAATTATTAATCATGTGAATAAAATTTATTGTGCGATTAATTGATTTATTGATTATCGGGACAGGCCTAGTCCGGCATTATTTAATTTCAATTTATTAATTAAGCAAACCGGCATTATGATAGTTTTGTGATAATAATGGCGTCACGTCTGTTTATATCTGCTAATCACGTCCAGCGATCCAGAAAAAGTACCATCAAAACATAATCAGGATGGAGGCTTGGTGTATGCAACCTTATTTTATCATGATCAAATGTTTTTTGGTCTTTTTTTAAGCATATGTAACCCACGTCACATAAGGCCCTACTTCCGGTTTCAGTCTGATAGTAGCACGCCCTGTCCCTTTAAAAAGGGGTGGGTCCCTGACCCATACAGATTGCTCCATGGATGCTACAGCTAACGCTGCTCCCAGCTGCTCCTCGCTGTGGCTTCTCATTTGTTTTTGAAAAACCCCACCTTGACACTCCACTGCTGCTTAATTACTGTGAATGCATTAGGCATTCACAGTTATTGAGATCCTCTTTCGCGTTTTTACTGTTTAAAGTTTGATTCGCTTCTCCTCCTACAGTTTTTGTCCGATTTCAACCATTCAACTTTTAAACTATTCAGCTTCTTCTGGAATCGATGGCTATATCTTTTTGTACTTTTAACTTTTCAACTTTTTAAAATATTCAGCTTTTTCTGCAAATTTTAAACTTTTTTCTCCCATAGGAAATGAATGTAATTAACTAAAATTCTGCTCATTTCAGCTGCTTTTTGACAGCTTACTGCTTCAGCCTACTTTCAGCTAGAAACGCCATTCAACTTTTAAAATGTAGTGACATCTTTCAGCTATTATGGTATATTTCAGCTTTTTCATATCTTTTAGCATTTTCATATAGTACCTCCTTAAAATACTTTTGGCTTTTCAAGAAATTCAGCAAATAACATGCGTTGCTATGGTCGTCAAGGAGGCAGTTATAGAGTACACACTGTAGAAATTCAACAAATTCTTCTTCTCCGAACAACTTCTTCTCACTCGCTCAATTTTCAATCTATCCACATAAATTATACATCAAAACGTAGGAATTTTTGTCTGGATTCAGGAAATGTAACCCTCATTGGTGTAGCATTTATAGATTTTTCGCAAATCACCTCAGAGCGACACAAACCCGAAACCTCCCCCATTCATTTCGTATGGAGCGGTTTTGAAAAATGACGTCTGAAAATCCAAAACATCACACGTTTTCGCATCGTCGCTACTCCTAAACCGTTTGATGTACAGGCATGAGACTTTCACACATGAATGTCCCAACCTTTCTGGCACTCACAAAAAAGGAATTTTTTGGATAACTGTTACGGTTTTGCCGCAGAAACAATTTGTTCGAGAGTAGCGAATGTGCAAAATCCTGAAAATGCTTTAGAGCTGCATTTTTCCACATGATCTACTTTTTTTACATCGTCGCTGTGCCTACACCGATTTTTATACAAACATAAAAATTAGCAACATTGTCCTCAAAAGCCTGCTGATACTCACAGTGAAATAATTATTTTGATATCTCTTATACTTTTTCAGCTAGAGCGATTTGTTCGGGACCGTTTTTAGAGGATTTTTGAAATTCCTTAAAAATCCCCTTTATATCATAATTTTTTATGACTAAATTAAAATATTTCCAGCAAAAACTGATAGTTTTTCTTGTTCTCCTATCCGTTACGAAATAGACGCAGAAAAAACTACGTCTCTACCATTTACGGATCAGGAGATATGGAGCGTTGTGTGAGGCAAAGTTCTCCATTATAACTCAATGGGACATATTCTGAGCAAAGTGTCTGCACTTTGGTAAAATGGCCCGCTGCAGGTGTGAGCGAGTTTCCATGACGACAGAACTCTGCTGACCAGAGGGAGAGGCTCCATTGGGATAGAATGGCAACTTTCGACACCCACTGCAGTGGCTGTGATTAATATAGGAATCTGAAATTCGCACAGTCACTTCCTCTTAACATTTAAAAATTTTCAAGTGATTATCAGCCATGTGCCACTTTTCTGGCCCATTTTGGACTTCACATGTGTTCCTATTGGGCCTTTGCTTCCAACTGGACCTGGCATGATGCCCAGACACGACCCAATTGGCCAATACAGCACCACCCACCTGTGGGAAAAGGCGCTACACACCATTTTGGTCAAATGTTGAGTTCTGGGCCCAGATGTGGTGAGGCGGAGTTGCTAAAGGAGGCCGATCTAACCCATGAACTTTGGTCACGTTTGGTGACATTAAGTATTGGCACCCCTTTTTGAGGCACTTCCCAGTACAGGATTTGGACCAAACTGACAGAGTACAATCACCTGGTGATACTGAACACAACCATGTTAGTGGCTAACTATTAGCATGTTGCTAACCGGAAGTAGCTCTAGGAAGCTTGTACAAACTTCTGCTTCAGTCTGTTATATTATAATCCCCACAGAGTGTATATCAAAACATGTGTGCTGATCCCATGAAATATTTTTTTGTACCACCCGCCATTTTGAGTTACCATGGCAACGTTATAAACAACATAATTTTTCCCTATTTGAGGCACATCCCAGTACAGGATTGGGACCAAACTGACAGAGTACAATCACCCAGTGATACCAAACACAACCATCTTAGCGGCTAATGGTTAGCTTGTTGCTAATCGGAAGTAGCTCTAGGAAGCTTGTACAAACTTCTCCTTCACAGAGTCTGTTCTTACCTTAAAGAGAAAGCTCCACAAGAAATTTGGCCTACGTCGCATAAAGCATCTCCAAGCTATGAGGTGTCAAACATCCAATGCTTTTCAATGGGGGGTGAAACCCCTTATACTCCTTGAAATGCAGGCCCACATATGGCTACAGTATATTCAAGTTTCAAATTCTACTTCTGCTTTGTTAAATGATTCAGTGTTTAGAATGAGTTAGGAGATGTTTGGTGCCATTCCCTCAGTTTTTTTCTTCTTCTAATCATTCAGCTATTGTTCTTTCATGTTCAAATTCTTCAACATTTTCAACTTCTTCAATGCTTTTCAGCAATTTTTTCTCTTCTTCAAAAAACTTCTGCATATTTTGCTCAATCATTCAGCTTACTGCATTCACAGAGCATTTTCGCAGGAAATGCACTTTTTTCTAGTTAACTATGTGGTTGCCTTTACCATAGATCACTTTAGCGTCTTTCAACTTGGAAAGTTTGTTCCCTTCTATTTGCTCATGCTTTATTATTGTTTGTACAAACTTACCGATAACTTAAATTATACCGCAGATTACAACCCATAACCTGCTGGACATTCTCTCAATCCTCTCCCAAATCATCTACTCATCTGTGAGTCAAGTTATAATATTTTCATTCTGTATTTTGAGTGACGCCGCAGTACACCGTTTGCATGCTACGCTAACATGGGTGGTACATATAGCTCCCAGATCCGCACCGGCTGCACTCAGACTTCGTCTTTTCTTTTGGTTAATGCGGAGGGAAACTTTTCCCCAAGCAAGAACCGATATGATTTTCCCAAGCAGTAAACGTATTGGTATATTGGTTTATGCTTTGGGTAAATTACAGAACTTTGTCTGAAACCTTTCCAGCCTAAGAAGCCATGGTACCTTTTTGAATAGCTCTGATTGCTTATTGATATGTGTTGCGCAATACATTTGTGATTGAACTGTTGAAATACTTTGGTTTTTTTTTTTGTCCCATGATTTCATCTTTGAATTCTAAGTGCACTTTATTTTACCTTGTGATATTTGGAAATATTGATGCTTCATATAGAAATCTTGTTTACTATTTAAACTATTTGGTGTATCTTAATGCTGTGATTTATGGCATGAATAACAGAGTTATTGTTTGATTAATTATGATTTATTTATTGCTAAGGTTAAGTTTATTGTTTATTATTTTACTAATTTAAGACTCTGGCCTGATTTCTGGTCAGTTTTTTTTGTTTTGTGCTGTTCCTTCAACTATCCATTGGGTGGCGTGCTACCAGAGAACCACCGCTACAGTGTGGTAGGAAAATGTTTTGTTCCAAGCTCGGATCCTCTGAATTTGGTTTCCCAATGGACCTCATGAACTGAAAACCCAGAACAAACTGAACTAAAGTGTTTTATTTTTTTTGGTCTTTGTTGTTTTGTTTGAATGATCCTGTTGGAATATATTTTCTTTCTCCCTTGAAATTACATTGCTTGTTCATATTATTTTCCCCCTGTGTGTGTCTGGGTGTGTATTATATCTATTCATATCCATATAAATTATATTATATATTGTAGATGTAACTAATAATTTTTCTATTAGAATATTAAATATACAACTATTAATCATAATTATTTGTTGTCCTTTATTCACACCCCTTGACTCTGTAGCCAAATCTACTTCTGAGCTTATTTAGCAGTCAGTCCAGCACTAGCTCTAGCGTTGCACATAACTTGCGGCTATACACTTTTAAGCTTGTCACTACCTTGCAAGTAAGTGGATTGCTGACTCTGGGTTGGAAGTCAGTATCTGCCTCAAGTGGAGAAGTTTAAGTAGCTTGGTGTCTTGTTCATGAGTGATGGTAGCATGGAACGAGATTTGCACAGACAGATTAGGACTGCAGTTGCAGTAAGACAGGCACTGCTCCGGTTTGTTGTGGTAAAGAAAGAGCTGAACCAAAAACCAAAGCTTTTGATTTGCCGGTATGCCTACATTCCAGCCCTTGCCTTTGGTCGTGTGGTATGGATCATGACCAAAAGAACAAGATACCGGAGACAAAAATGAGCTAAAATGAGCTTACTCTGGAGGGTGGCCAGGCCTGGCCTTAGAGATAGAGTGAGTAGCTCTGTTATCCATGGAGAGCTCAACGTAGAGCTACTGCAAATTGAAAGGAGCCAATTGACATAGTTTTGCATCTGATCAGGATGCTCCCTAAGTGCCTACCTTTGGGGGTTTTCTGTGCACCTGTCACTGGGAGCAGACCCAAGGAAAGACCCAGAACCTGCTGGAGGGACTACATATCCTGTCTGGCCAGGGAATGTCTTGGTATTCCCCAGATTTAGATACCGGGGAAAGGGATGTCTGGTTTTCTCTCCTAGACCTGTGACCCGATCTCAGATAAGCTGGATGGCTGGACGGATGCCTTACTAGAATTCAGTAAGTTGTTTTGCCATACATTTTGTTTGTGTCTTGTGAGGTTTAGCTGTAAATATATGTCCAAGCAGATCAAAGTTTACCTTGATCAAATTGTTTCTGAAGGTTATCCTGGTCTGTCTTGTTTCCACTGACACGATAAAGGCCCTCAGTCGTTAAACCTGTAAACATAAAAAATATTTATTTTAAACAACAATAAAACAAAATTCCGTCCTGCAGAATTGAAGCAACATTACATGTGAAAAAGGTAATGTGGAGAACAGGAAGATGTAAAGCATCATCTTCAACCCGTGTTTGTAAGCACTTACCTATCAGGAAGTGGTATTTTGGCATAAGACCAAAAGTTGGGGAAAAAAACTGTATTTTTTATTATATTAGGAGCCTGTTAACACTAGGGAGGGGTACCGAAACCTGGTATCAAAACAGCCCTGGGGCCACGTTGAGCGGTCCTCGTGGACAACCTTCAGCCTTATCGGTACTCTTACCTGTATTATTAAAGCTATAGTTGTTAGCCCCCAGGGGTGAGCGAGCTTCCGCTAGGGGGTGCGCTAGATGAAAAATGTATTGGCAGTCTGACTGTTTTTTTACCTCCAACACAATAATTTCACAATTAATTTCCTTTGTAGAAATTAAATCAAAAACTGTAATTTTAAGAAATAAAAATATTATAATATAAAAAATATTCACATCAAGTTTTCTATGCTTCATTTAAGATGAAATATAGAATAACTTATCTAAACATTACACCGTATATGTGCACCTTGCACGTGGCTGCTGCTTTATTCATTTAAGAAAATATGCTCAATTGGCTGAAATCAGGGAAACTGTCAGCTGAGAGAGCTAAGGTTAGTGATGAAGGAGGAGAATAAGAAATAAGTATTTTTATTACCGTAATTACATAATTTTTTTGGCGACCCGGAAGTTATTCTGTTCGCGCGTGCGCAAATGAGCTGATGGAACGGATCGTGCTACCAATACGGATCGGTTAGTGACACCGCTGCCCATTCACGCATAATACTTATTGTGATTCAGACAGGTGCAGTTCATTTTAAAGATGCAGTTTTAGCGCGCATTCAGACCAGAACAGGGAAACCAACAACTGGCAGTGGTGGATGCGGGAAGCTGAGGTGTTGCCATGGCTGTGTTTTCCTGCTGAGTACAACCGCTGTGAAACAATCAGGACATAACTCTTTATTTCTCTGATAAATGACAGCTTTATCGAGGCTGGTGCTCACTGTTACTCTATGCATCTCTACAAAGTTCTCTCTCTCGTCATTGGACACAAATCAATTAAACTTGCAGCCTTTAATATGGCCATTAAAAAAGCTTTTTGCTTTTATTTTATTTATTTTTTTGAAGGTGTGGGGGATTCGGGGTGCGTCAACCTGGTTGGGACACAGAAGGGGGTGTGCGGCTAAAAAAGTTTGGGAACCGCTGCCCTAAAGAGCAGAAGAGCAAGGTAAGACAGTCTTGCAGATGCGCAAGACTGCCGGAAAAATCACCGACCCTAGCTTTAAGGTCAAATTCAATTCTCCAGGGAGACTCCACTGCAAACAACATTGTTTCGCCAATCTTCTCAATTACAAAACACACACGCAGAGGGGACTGGTAGGAGGGGCTAACGTTCTGTTCTCACATGTTCACTTCACTTACTTATTAGCAACTTTTCAGCCTGCTCTAGTGACTTTTTTATTCAAAAACGACAAGCAATGGATGTAGCAAGACTTTGAGACTTTGGCAACAAGTAAAAGCACTGATTGCTCTGAGTTTACTGTCTCTTCAGCAAACCGCGAGTGCAGCTGTAAGCCCATCCCGCTTCGAAAGAACTGATATGCGCTTAGTCAGTCGGTCAGCCTTGCCGTGCTGCTGCAGCAAGACTGCCTAAGTCAGAGAAACAAGACCGACTCGTATGTTTCCCCATTGAAAATGAGTAATGCATGAGCAAAGCTTCCATTAGATTAAAAGCGGGTGTAAATATATTCTAAACATAATCCTTAATGGGTAATGGCCTTTTTTTCAGAAACTCCATGTAACTGATTCACACACAGCCTCTGTCATTTACCTCATCCACGGTGGGTGCCTCTGTCATTTTCTGGTTAAAATTGATAATATAGAAATTTAGTATAAATGTAGCTTGGATTTGGGTAAAATAATTAATACTTTAAATTATTTTATACACTTCTTTAATAATTTTTTCATTGTCTTGTCAATGTTTATATTCCTCTCTCCTACAACAGGGGAGCGCGAGCTGCCACTAGGGGGTGCGCGAGAAGAAAAATGTAATGCCGGTTTGACAGTGTTTTTTCCCCACACCATAAAGATGTGTAAAAAAACATTTCCTTTGTAAAGATTAAAACCGAAAACTGTAAATTTAATCAATAAATAAAAGTATATTGTAATGATCCGTATTAGACTTTATTGCTAAGTGCTGTTTGCACACTTAATAAGTTAGGTAAATTAGGTTGCTTTGGGGTATACCGGAAGAAATGTGTAGCTTCTGGGGGGAGGAGTGGTGGTTTAGGGGACTGGCGGGGTATTCAGACTGGAACAGGGAAACCGGCAACCGGTGTGTGGGCTGGCAGGAAGCTGAGGCGTTACCATGGGCTGGATGTAAATGCTGTGAAACATCAGGAAATAACTTTTTATTTCTCTGATTAATAACAGCTTTATGGAGCTCTCTATATTGTTACTCCTGTGCTGCCTACCAAATTGTGTCTCTCTCTCGTCATCGGACACAGATCAATCACAAATCACATGGGAGAATACCAGAGGAAGACCCAGAACACACTGGAGGACCTGAAGTTTCTCGGCTGGCCTGGGAATGGCCTTGGGTTTTCCCTGGAAGAGCTGGCCAAGTGGCTGGGGAATGAGGACGTCTGGGCCTCCCAAATGAAGCTGCTACCCCCGCGACCTGACTGCGAATAAGCTGAAGAAGATGGATATTTTTTATTGTTATATATTTAAATGTTCTACATTGTTTGCCATCCATTGTTAATATGTTTTGTTTTTTTAAAGGAGTATTGCGCAAGTTTGATTCATTTTTTCTCTCTTTTTTCTTTCTCATATATGTCTGACATGTAAAATTAGTCTTCCTCCATTTACTGCAGTTGCCTCTTTTAATTATACCCCGTTTACACTACCCCTTTTTAACTGTGCCGAGACCAGTCCGAGCTCGGTAACCGAGATAACTATCGAGTGTAAATGGAACGTAAACTGAACTGAACCAAGCCAGACACAACCGGACCGCGCTAAACACAACCTGGTTCCGGGGGTGGGTTTGGCTCGGTTTTTCAGTAGCTCGGTTTTCTGATAACAAAGAGCACATGTGCAGACCGCGTCATCTCTGTGCGGTCAGCTGACATTTCATCCATCCATAAAATATTAGCTTCCCTACCGTGACACACGATTTCCAGTGATGATTCTGCTTAGCAGTGTGATGAACCTCAGCGTCTGTCGTTGTTTCCTGCATCTCTAAATCCTTATTAGACGTTTGTTTGTCTTAT
Source organism: Fundulus heteroclitus (assembly GCF_011125445.2). Taxonomy (NCBI): domain Eukaryota; kingdom Metazoa; phylum Chordata; class Actinopteri; order Cyprinodontiformes; family Fundulidae; genus Fundulus; species Fundulus heteroclitus. The sequence goes on from NW_023396807.1 coordinate 113,895, forward strand.
CCACTTCCCAAAAGCCGACTCTGTCAAGTAAGGGCGCTGCCATTTTGATTTGCTTGCTTAGTCCCTCCTTCAATCCCAGAGAGCAGTAGTACCGCAGATTGTCACTAAGAGGTGAGGAACCAAGGAACCGAGATAGCGTTGTGTGTAAACGGTCGTCAGAACCAAGTTCGGCTTGGTTAACTGATCCAAGCTCGGACCGAGCTAGGCATGGATCGGTTTAACAAGGGTAGTGTAAATGGGGCTTTAGTCAGTTCATGAGATAGTGATTAGGATAATTTTCTCTGGGCATGGGCGTGACACAGAGCGTGCTCTCGTTCACCTCATTCATGTGTCATATTGCTTGATGTGAAAATAATCGGTATCGGCATTAAACCTGTATCTGTTGATCTCTACTTCACCTCAGCATTCACACTGTGCTCCCAGACATGCTGGCTTTGAAGCTGTGCAACCTGGGATTATCTGCACTGCGTTGCTAGTGTATCAGTGACTACCTCACCAACAGGCAACTCAAATCTACCCCACTGATCCTCAACACTGGGACGCCGCCGGTCTGTGTCCTCAGCCCTGCTCTCCTGACCCTGTTCACACATGACTGCTCTTCTATCCACCCAACATGAAACATGGTTGTGAAGTTTGCGGGCGACACCACTGTGGTGGGTCTCCTATCCAACAAGGATGAGACCCACAACAGAGAAGAGGTCCATTATCTGACACAGTGGAGCTTCAAGAATAACCTTATCCTTAACACCAACAAAATCAAGGAGATCATAGTGGACTACAGGCGGTCCAGGATCACTGAACAAGCTCCACTCTGTATACATGGGGAGGTGGATTGTGTTAATCTAATATCAAAGTTATTAACAAAAGACCAAGTCAAATTGGAAAACTAATTTAAAGTAAAACACTGGTACATTCCTTTTAAAATGCCTCTGCAAATTCTCAGTTATTCAGGTCATTGCAAGAGCAAACAGGCTTAAATCAGTGACCACAGGTCTTTCGCTCAAAGTTTGTAAGCAAAGCTGCGCATTCAGCAACATATTGAAACATTTTTAAAAGGGAATTTCTAAAATACAGCAGCAAATAGTTTTAAAAAACAAAAACAGAGTGCACATAAAAATGAGACAAATGGGACTTTTGAAAGAGATATTTTACATTTCTCAATTTAGGTTGCACATTTAATTTACATATCATATGGAATAAAAGCAATGAAAATTAAATATTTTGCATAAGTTGGACACCAATTGAATATTCTGCAATGGTGCTCTAAGAAATGGATTTTCCAATTTTTTAAAACTTAAGAACTGAATTTGAATTTTTTGAGAAGTTAAAGAGTAAGAATATGACCACTACAAACATGTGACAGGCAAAAAAGTTACTTTAAGATTTAGCACTTTGACTTCCTAAGAGCTCATAAAAGTATTAAATGTGAAAGAGTGAAGGTCCATATGAGTATGAATAATGGATCAAACTGGTAAATCATAAATGATGATTTAAGTATGCATTCTGTGGTAAGAAGGAAAAGCAAACACATTAGTTTGCTGTATGGATGATCTACAAATTGTGAAGGAGAAATTTTAACTACTCTACTCCCCCTAGCAAATTCATACATCACAATTATAAACTTAAATGGGAAGTTAAAAGTTAAAGTATCTTGGTCTGTTTATCTTGCAAGATCTAGATGATTTGTTCAATCTGAATTTTGAGAAAGTTATTGATTCAATACAGAAAGAGAAAGCGCTGGGCAATGCAGATACTAGACTTCATGCTAGACTGGGAATAGTGAAAATGAATCTGCTTCCGAATTTTTGTATCTTTTCATGTAACTGCCTATCAGGATTGCTGACTCACACTTGGAACT